>NC_086453.1:23744209-24034783 GCF_028390025.1 Pseudophryne corroboree | reverse complement strand
TGTGTGTGAGATGCGGTGTGTCCAGGCGCTGGTGAGTGCGTGTGAAGGACGCATACAGGCGCTGGTTAGTGGCTGCTGATCTAGGTCAGGCGCTGCGTGTCTGTGCGTGTAGGTCAGGCGCTGCGTAGGTACTGTGAGTGTGTCAGGCGATGCGTAACAATCTGTGTGTGAGTGTGTGTGTCAGGCGCTGCGTGTGTGAGTGCGTGGGTGTCAGGCGCTGCGTGTGAGGTGCGTGGGTGGTCAGGCGCTGCTGTGTCTGCGTGTGGGTGTCAGGCGCTGCGAGTGAGTGCGTGTGGGTGTCAGGCGCTGCGTGTCTGCGTGTGTGGCGTGTGTCAGGCGCTGCGTGTCTGCGTTCTGTGGGTGTCAGGCGCTGCGTGTCTGCGTGTCGTGGTGTCAGGCGCTGCGTGTCTGCGTGTGGTGTCAGGCGCTGCGTGTCTGCGTGTGGGTGTCAGGCGCTGCGTGTCTGCGTGTGTGGGTGTCAGGCGCTGCGTGTCTGCGTGTGGGTGTCAGGCGCTGCGTGTCTGCGTGTGGGTGTCAGGCGCTGCGTGTCTGCGTGTGGGTGTCAGGCGCTGCGTGTCTGCGTGTGGGTGTCAGGCGCTGCGTGTCTGCGTGTGGGTGTCAGGCGCTGCGTGTCTGCGTGTGGGTGTCAGGCGCTGCGTGTCTGCGTGTGGGTGTCAGGCGCTGCGTGTCTGCGTGTGGGTGTCAGGCGCTGCGTGTCTGCGTGTGGGTGTCAGGCGCTGCGTGTCTGCGTGTGGGTGTCAGGCGCTGCGTGTCTGCGTGTGGTCGGGTGTCAGGCGCTGCGTGTCTGCGTGTGGGTGTCAGGCGCTGCGTGTCTGCGTGTGGGTGTCAGGCGCTGCGTGTCTGCGTGTGGGGTGTCAGGCCGCTGCGTGTCCTGCGTCTGCGTGTGGGGTGTCAGGCGCTGCGTGTCTGCGTGTGGGGTGTCAGGCGCTGCGTGTCTGCGTGTGGGTGTCAGGCGCTGCCGTGTCTGCGTGTGGGTGTCAGGCGCTGCGTTGTGGGTGTCAGGCGCTGCGTGTGGGGGTCAGGCGCTGCGTGTGGGGTGTCAGGCGCTGCGTGTGGGTGTCAGGCGCTGCTGTCTGTGTGGGTGTCAGGCGCTGCGTGTGTGGTGTCAGGCGCTGCGTGTTGTGGGTGTCAGCGCGGCTGCTGGTTCCGTGTGGGTGTCAGGCGCTGAGTGTGGGTGTCAGGCGCTGAGTGTGGGTGTCAGGCGCTGAGTGTGGGTGTCAGGCGCTGCGTGTGGGTGTCAGGCGCTGCGTGTGGGTGTCAGGCGCTGCGTGTGGGTGTCAGGCGCTGCGTGTGGGTGTCAGGCGCTGCGTGTGGGTGTCAGGCGCTGCGTGTGGGTGTCAGGCGCTGCGTGTGGGTGTCAGGCGCTGCGTGTGGTGTCAGGCGCTGCGTGTGGGTGTCAGGCGCTGCGTGTGTGTGTCAGGCGCTGCGTGTGTGTGTCAGGCGCTGCGTGTGTGTGTCAGGCGCTGCGTGTGTGTGTCAGGCGCTGCGTGTGTGTGTCAGGCGCTGCGTGTGTGTGTCAGGCGCTGCGTGTGTGTGTCAGGCGCTGCGTGTGTGTGTCAGGCGCTGCGTGTGTGTGTCAGGCGGCTGCGTGTCTGCGTGTGGGTGTCAGGCGCTGCGTGTGGGTGTCAGGCGCTGCGTGTCTGCCGTGTGGGTGTCAGGCGCTGCGTGTCTGCGTGTGGGTGTCAGGCGCTGCGTGTCTGCGTGTGGGTGTCAGGCGCTGCGTGTCTGCGTGTGGGTGTCAGGCGCTGCGTGTCTGCGTGTGGGTGTCAGGCGCTGCGTGTCTGCGTGTGGGTGTCAGGCGCTGCGTGTCTGCGTGTGGGTGTCAGGCGCTGCGTGTCTGCGTGTGGGTGTCAGGCGCTGCGTGTGTGTGTCAGGCGCTGCGGTGTGTGTGTCAGGCGCTGCGTGGTGTGTGTCAGGCGCTGCGTGTGTGTGTCAGGCGCTGCGTGTGTGTGTGTGTCAGGCGCTGCGTGTGTGTCAGGTGCTGCGTGGGAGGGGTGGCTGGACACACAGCAGGGGTCGGGAGGGTGGCCAAACACACAGCAGGGAGGGGGGGGCGGACACAGCAGGGAGGGGGGGGGGGTGGCCGGACACACAGCAGGGAGGGGGGGTGGCCGGACACACAGCAGGGAGGGGGGAGAAGGGGGGGGGGGCGGCCGGACACACAGCAGGAGGGAGGGGGCGGTCGGAGACACAGCAGGAGGAGGGGGGGGAGGGGACACAGCGGAGGAGGGGGGGGGGCACACAGCGGAGGAGGGGGGGCGGCACACAGCGGAGGAGGGGGGGGCGGCACACAGCAGGGGGGAGGGGGGGCGGACACACAGCAGGGAAGGCGGGGGGAGGGGACACACAGCAGGGAGGGCACAGCAGGGAGGGGGGGGGACACACAGCAGGGGAGGGGGGGACACACAGCAGGGGAGGGGGGGGGACACAGCAGGGGAGGGGGGGGGGGGACACACAGCAGGGAGGGAGGGGGGGGGGGACACACAGCAGGGAGGGAGGGGGGGGGGACACACAGCAGGGAGGGAGGGGGGGGGGGACACACAGCAGGGAGGGAGGGGGGGGGGACACAGCAGGGAGGGAGGGGGGGGACACACAGCAGGGACGGCGGGGGGACACACACACACAGCAGGGAGGGCGGGGGGGGACACACAGCAGGGAGGGCCACACACAGCAGGGAGGCGGGTGGGGGGGACGGCACAGCAGGTAGGGGGGACACAGTTGGGAGGCAGGGGTGGGCGGGGACACACAGCGGAGGAGGGGGGGCGGCAACACAGCGGAGGAGGGGGGGGGGCGGCACACAGCGGAGGAGGGGGGGGGGCGGCACACAGCGGAGGAGGGGGGGGGGGCGGCACACAGCGGAGGAGAGGGGGGGCGGCACGGAGGAGGGGGGGGCGGCACACAGCGGAGGAGGGGGGGGGGCGGCACACAGCGGAGGAGGGGGGGGCGGGCACACAGCGGAGGAGGGGGGGGGCGGCACACAGCGGAGGAGGGGGGGGGGCGGCACACAGCGGGAGGGGAGGGTGGCCGGACACGCAGGGGGGGAACGGGGAAAAGAAGCAGTGTACATAGTGGTGGGCTCAGAGGCGTCACTAGGGTTGGTGTCACCCGGTGTTGGTAACTCATGGTGTCACCCCCCCATGGACCTCCTCTCGTACAGTCCATACAGAAACCCAGAGCGCTGGGACAAGTGGTAGGGTGTTCAGTGCCCCCTGCAAACGACAAATGTGTGCCCTCCCTGCACACGTAACTAATGGGACAGTGCATGCCAAAGGCACGCACAGCATGAAGGGAGTGGTATAACAAGGTATGGACGTGGCTAATTGGATCCCCTACACAAAACATACTGTAGTTCACAGGTGTATTTGCTTAATAACTACTGGGTGTGTAACAGAACATTGGATCCCCACTCTTTATTCCCAATGTACAAAACAAAGCACTACCCCCACCCTCCATCAGTCACTAGTTTTACTACCTTGCAGATGCAGCCTTAGTACATCTCCTACACTGTTTGTCTCCTGCAGCATATATGAAGGTCAGGAGTACAGACTACAGAAACTGGAAGCCGGCCCACTTGTAAATCCTGAATGGTAAGGTAATCGGGTTTATACACTTCAGCGCCTCCCCACAGAGTGCGAGGTGAGACTGCTGCGGCGGTCAGTGAGTTGTTTCTGGCTGAGCATGTAGCTACTGCTGCTCCCGTGCGGTGCACGTTTCTGTGGCGAGCCATACCAGTGCGGCAGCATAGACTGCTTGAGTATAATGATGCGGGCCACAAATGCAAACAGATGCATAGGGGTCACCAGGGCTGTTACTGCGTAGCACACCGTCAGGAACACTAGGTAACAGTGTGGTGAGTGTGGTCCCCTAGCCAGCCCGCCAGTGCTAACAAGTTCGATGGAGGTCTCAGGAGGTGGTAACTGACAGGGGAGACGGCCACTGCAGGACCCGCTCAGTATTGGCTGAGACACACACGGGACTCTTACTCGCAGCGCGTCCCTGCAGGACCCTGTCATTTTTAGAAAGTGGATCCCTCGCTGCCTGTATTTGGGAGGGACAGCGGTTGTTAGGTAGAGGCAGCGGATCTGTGCTAGTGGCATGAAGGGGGATTAGCATTTAGGGGGTGTAGTGGGAGTGCGTTCTGTCAGCTGAGGGGAGTAGAGTGCGGAAATAAGTGCAGCACTTGGAGTCACCCCCATTGAGGGTGACACCCGAGTGCGGTCCGCACCCCCCGCACCCGCCTAGTGACGCCAGACTGCCTGATAATACTCACCCAGCGGTGTGCAGCTCCGGCGATCTCCTCCCGCTGGCTGTCCTCCTGCAGCTCCACGCAGTGGCGTAAGTTCGTCCTAGACGCCCGGAGGCAATATAAATACAGGTGCCCCCCTATATAGAGGCAAAAAAATAAAATAAAAAAATATATATATATATATATATATATATATATATATAGATATATATATATATATATATATATATATATATATATATATATATATATATATATATACACACACACACACACCACACCAATATTGATCCTGCAGGCTATATATATATATTTATATATATATATCCTGCCATTCTTTGCAAGCATAATGGCGTATGCATGAAGAAATTTCCAAAGGACAGCTCTTGCGGTGAGAGCTATTCTTTGCCATGATACAGTAGAACTTCCCGGTGTATGATCCGGAGTCCTATCTGTGCATGCGTGGGCTGATGCGCCCCACTAGGGGGTGCTGGGAGGGGTCCAATGGGGAAATGTGATAGAAGCCCATCTAAAGATGGTGTTGCCCACTGCATCCAAGCCCTGGGGTCTAGGGCTTGGTGGATAAGTAGTAAGCCGCCAAACCTCTGAAAACTGCATTTTTGGAGGTTTGGCTGCATTTTTAACCTTGTGCTAATAATACATCCCTGCAGACCAGTGCCAGTTTGGGGTCCACATGGGCCTGGAGCTGAAAGTGAGTCTATTATGTGACCGATACTGCGGGGAGGGGAGGCAATCATTTTGCTGGCTGTCGGGATTCCTAGCGGTCAGGATACCGACACCAGAATACCGTCTCACAGGTCTTATTCCCATTCGTGGGTGTCCACAACACCAATAGAGTGGGATGGGAACCACCGAGACCACTGCGTTGCGAGCGCAACAAGCAAGGGCCTTCATTGCGCACGCCCCCTGCCAGAATTCTGACGGACGGGATGCTGCTGTCAGGATGCTGACAGACGGCATCCCGTCTGTCGGTAAAACATATGTATTCCCTGCGGGAGGACAATTAATTATGGGAGGAAGATGGGGAGGGATGGTCGCGGGCGGGCAGAAGGACTTGGCAAATGGGGGGGGGGGGGGGCGAAGGAGGAGTAACAGAGGTCTGGAGGACGGGATGAGGCAGACTGGGGGTCGTTGTATATATGACAAAAATGCAGATTCATTAAACGGGCATTGAAACGTTGCACTACTTCAATTGGTGTCAGTGTGCAAATCATTGGAGTGCCGCACCACCTCTATTTTGCTAAACTACTTTGCTGTGAGGGCACCCAATGTATTAGTCTATTATGTGGCTGTGCCAGACCCCCTACCTCTATCTATATATACACAAACATACATACAGTATACTGGCAGTGCACTTATACAGGGAGAAAGGGAGCATAGATGGATACCTTGTGTAGTGAAAGAAGGCTCTTCTCTCCTCCCCAATTACCAGAGGCAGAGCGCAATAAGAAGTGTAATCCAAGGCAAGCGTGGTACCAGCTCTTAAACTCCGCCTCGCACGTGTGTCCATCCATCCCGTCCCCCCCTTCCCCACAGCAGCGGGGGCAACGGTAGCAGCAGCTCCTCTCCTACCTCCCACAGCAGGCGCGCACCAGCGTACTCTCCTGGGGTTTGCGCTGTAGTGGCGGCTTACAGGAATGAGTCAGTTCAGTGACGTAACTAGAAATTTTTCTCCCCCCAAGCCAAAAAATTATTCCCCCCCCCTCCATAATTGGCAGTATAGAGTGTGTGGCTTCGTTGGGATGGGCATGGCTTACCATAAAGGGGTGTAACATTGCAGGAAAAGACTGCGTTATACCCCAGTTTTCCAACCTGCACGCCCAGGCGGGAAAGAAAATTAATCCTGATTCATGCCCCTTACATTATTTGTAATTTTTCCTCCTTATAGTAATGCCCAGTATACATTATGCCACATACTGCAGTGGCCCTTAGACATTATTGCCACACACAATAATGCACATGACACAATATGCACACACCATAATGCCCCCGACACATTATGCCACACACCGTAATGCCCCCGACACATTATGACAGGAATCGCAATTGCCCGTTATACATTATGCTACACACTGCAATGCCCTGATACATTATACCACACACCGTAATGCCTGTGACACATTATGACAGGAATCACAATGCCCGTTATACATTATGCTACACACTGCAATGCTCTTGATACATTATAGCACATACAATGTCTTTGACACAGTATAACACACACCACAATGAGCCTGAGACATTATACCACATATCACAATGCCCGCGATATAGTATACCATACACCGTAATGCCCGACACATTATGACACACACCGCAATGTCCGTGATACATTATGCCACACACCGTAATGCCCATTATACATTAAGTTCTACAGTAAGGCTTCTAATTACTTTTAAATTACCTGCTCGTTGCCAGGGGTTTCATGCTCTTGGTTCCATGCACGGTGCCAGGGGTTTTCATGCTCAGGTTGTCATGCTCGTTGCCAGGGGTTTCATGCACTGGGTGTCATGTTCGTTGCCAGCGGTTTCATGCTCTTGGTTCCATGCACGGTGCCAGGGGGTTTTCATGCTCAGGGTGTCATGCTCGGTTGCCAGGGGTTTCATGCACTGGGTGTCATGCTCGTTGCCAGCGGTTCCATGCACGGTGCCAGGGGGTTTTCATGCTCAGGGTGTCATGCTCGTTGCCAGGGGGTTCATGCACTGGGGTGTCATGCTCATTGCTAGGGGGTAAGTGCGTGTGCTAGGGCCGTGCTCCCAGTGCCACATATGCCCCCAGTGCCAGATATTCCCCCACAGTGTCAGGTATATGCCTCCAGTGCCAGGTACATGGCCCCCAGTGCCAAATATACCCCCCCCCCCCCCCCCAGTGCCACATATGCCCACTCAGTGCCTGCTCCCCCCCGTGCCAAATATTCCACCACAGTGCCACATATGCCCCCTCAGTGGCCTACTCCCCCACAGTGCCAAATATTCCACCACAGTGCCACCTATGCTCCCTCAGTGCCAGCTATATGCCCCCAGTGCCAGATATTCCTCCACAGTGCCAGGCATATGCCCCCAATGCCAGATATTCCCCCACAGGGCCAGGTATATGCCCCCAGTGCCAGATATTCCCCCACAGTGCCAGGTGTATGCCCCCAGTGCCAGATATTCCCCCCACAGGCCAGGTGTATGCCCCCAGTGCCAGATATTCCCCCCACAGTGCCAGGTATATGCCCCCAGTGCCAGATATTCCCCTACAGGGCAGGTATATGCGCCCAGTGCCAGGTATATGCCCCCAGTGCCAGATATTCCCCCACAGGGCCAGGTATATGCCCCCAGTGCCAGATATTCCCCCACAGGGCCAGGTATATTGCGCCCAGTGCCAGGTATATGCCCCCAGTGCCAGATATTCCCCCATATGCCCCCAGTGCCAGATCTTCCCCCACAGTGCCAGGTATATGCCCCCAGTGCCAAATATACCCCCCTCCCCAGTGCCACATATGCCCCCCACCCCAGTGCCAGGTCTTCCCCCACAGTGCCAGGTATATGCCCCCCAGTGCCAGGTATATGCCCCCCAGTGCCAGGTCTTCCCCCACAGTGCCAGGTATATGCCCCCAGTGCCAAATATACCCCCCTCCCCAGTGCCACATATGCCCCCCGCCCCAGTGCCAGGTCTTCCCCCACAGTGCCAGGTATATACCCCCCAGTGCCAGGTATATACCCCCCAGTGCCAGGTCTCCCCCCCCCCCCCCCCCACAGTGCCAGGTATATGGCCCCACAGTGCCAGGTATATGGCCCCACAGTGCCAGGTATATGGCCCCCACAGTGCCAGGTATATGGCCCCCACAGTGCCAGGTATATGGCCCCCACAGTGCCAGGTATATGGCCCCCACAGTGCCAGGTATATGGCCCCCACAGTGCCAGGTATATGGCCCCCACAGTGCCAGGTATATGGCCCCCACAGTGCCAGGTATATGGCCCCCACAGTGCCAGGTATATGGCCCCCACAGTGCCAGGTATATGGCCCCCACAGTGCCAGGTATATGGCCCCCACAGTGCCAGGTATATGGCCCCACAGTGCCAGGTATATGGCCCCACAGTGCCAGGTATATGGCCCCACAGTGCCAGGTATATGCCCCCCAGTGCCAGGTCTCCTCCCCCCCAGTGCCAGGTATATGCCCCCAGTGCCTGCTCCCCCCTTGTGTTGGAGGGACATGGAGCGCATCGCGCGTCTCCTGTGTCCCTCCCTGGCTCTCTCCCCCGGCCGGTCTAATACAGGAAGTGCCGGTTCGTGAGCCAATCAGAGCTCACGAACGGCACTTCCTTAGACCGGCCGGGAGAGAGCCAGGGAGGGACACAGGAGACGCGCGATGCGCTCCGTGTCCCTCCAACACAGCAGGGAGGGAGACCTCAGATTGACATGCGGGCGCTCGTCCGCATGTCAATCTGTGTAATGTCAGAGGCGCCACTGCGAGGCGCCCTCTGCGGGTCAGGAGCCCGGCGGCAGCCGACTCCGCTGCCTCCCGGACTTCCGCCCCTGGCTCCACGTGACTCCTTCCCTCTCTGTCTCCTCGTGCCCAACGGCCAGTGTATAGGCTACTACAGCTACTCACTGTACACCCCCTGCTGGCGGCCACTGCGCAGGCGCAACAAATTGAAATGCCCTATCTCTATAATGGGGCATATTTCTCTTCATTAAAAAAAAAAACTATAACTTTCTGAAAAACCACAACCCCAAAAGGCACTACACAGGGACATAATCTATCTAGTAAAACAAACCCCAAGTCTTAATTCGTCCCCTATCCTGAGTTATGCCTTCCCAAAAATCTCCTCATTCACTCTATAGGAAAACCATATCAAAAAGCCACTGAGGGAGTGGCAGAAAAAAAACTGACAGTTGGAACTTTAGGTTACTCCCAATTCCTCATTTTTTATTATTTTACCCTGAAATTTGGCATGCAGCACCGGGTGACGATTCTACGCGCCCATGCCAAATTTCAGCTCAGTACGTCCAATCAGTTTTGAGGTATAGCCCCTCAAACAACATGCCCCCATCTCAGAAGTTCCCTATAGGAGAATTCCGTTTGTTCGATTCAGCCTTAATATAAGGGCACGACCGTGCCCTTAATATATATATATATACACACACACACACACACACACACACACACACACACATACATACATATAAATAGTGCAGTATGATCGCTTGTAGTCTTTCATGACAGCCATTTGCATTAACTAATGTTTCCAGGTCTAGTTATGGGTGGTAATTGCGCAGCTGCAGGCTCACCATGAGAAGTAATTGAATAGCTCTGTGCACTTAAGCTTGGAGCTACAACTCCCAGTAAGTCACATGGCTAATTGAATTCCCCCCTATAAGAGAGGTGCTGAAGTGGAGATGTAAAACAGCTGCCCCAGAAATCTCAGTGCCCTTGTTCCATCAAGCTGACACTTCACTTCTAGTAGAGTGGCTTGAACAGGTATCAGCTTCAGTATATTTTGCCTTTCTTCCCCTCCGCCTTGTGTACAGACACGCTGCGCCTTTAAACAAAAAAACAAACAAAAAAAAAATTAATAAAGAGCATGAGTGACAGATACAGAGAAGATCTACACTCACCATCTTGGGCACTTGGTAATGGCACAGCCAGGAGTAAGTACAGAGACCCCTCCTCACACCCGGCACAGATGTGATGGTGGATAACGTCTTCTGATATGTAAATAACAATGTGGTCACCTGTGGAACTGGCTTCCTACTAAACATCATGAAGCTGACAAACCTAATATCAATATTATAGGCAGGACTACACATCTCAATCACAATGCATCCCGCTGCCACTTATCTGCTACATAAGGAGTGCATTTTTATTTCATTCTGTTTTATTTTTTCTTCCAAAAAAACTAAAGAAACCATTTTTTTCAACTGGATACCACAAGTATCGGGACTGCGCGTAATTGCGATTGGGTTAATATATGTAAATAATATTACTCACCTATGACAGCGATTATAATAACTGCTAGTACAGCACATGTAATAAAAACTCCTCTGAGACCACGTTGCGCTGTAGCATCTTTAGAAGTGGGAAAGGCTGTAGTATCTGTAGACGTGGGACAGACTGGCAGAGAACAAGAAAAAACAGAATTATCTGGAGGGAAACATTTGCACACCTAAATATAACAAAAAATGAGGCACCAGAATCCTACAGGGGAACCTCCTGGAAGAACATCTTGGACATTTTCACGGTAGCCACCAAGGGCCTATCTACCATAGGTGCAGGGGGTGGAGCTGTGATGGGGCCCAGAGCTATGGGAACCCCCATCTTCCTCATCAAAGTAACATGTTATATTCGTTTATCGCCATTGGGTGATACATAGGGGCCCTTACAAACATTTCTTATGGTGCCTTCAAATATCTAGTACATCACACACCTGTGCAATAAATTGTAACATATGCATCATTAATGTGCACAGTCTGGAACCTGATCACTAGAGGAGGAGGAGGTAGGCCCTAAGGCAGTGGAGCCCACAGAGTTTCCCCGTGTAACCCTGTGGGCCAGTCCAACCCTGTGTGTCATGATAATTTTAGCAGAGGTTTTCATTGGCAGCGCAAGTGCGCTCCCTTCTGCTCGCAACGCCTAACTGTGCACACGTTTTATATTTCTCATACTACGGTGTTGCAGGGACTGAGGTCCCGGGGGTGGGATTTGATGTCAGACCCCTGAACGTTCCTGCCTTCCACCTCAAAGTTGTAGAAAATTAGATATATTTACCTGTACTATTAGCCCAAATGGAGCTTCCGGACATCTCTTTCCCATGTTCCAGGACAAAGGTCTTATGAAGTCCATCTTGTATCTTCAGCATCAGGTGGGTCTGGTTTAGTAACGTGGCTGTAGCATTGTAAGCACAAGCCACAGTTTCTCCAATTGCTGACTGGATAATCTTGCAGTACTCAACGTCAGTCATATACTCCTTAATTACCAGCACCTGATTGGAAAGGTCTAACGCATTGAAGAATACGCAGGATTCCACAGAGACATCACCTGGGACAGAGAAATAACACCAGACTCAACCAAACTGTAGTTCAGAAGGAAGAAAGTGCAAGATTCACTCATTTACAGTTTTATATAGCGCAGCAAATTCCATTGTACTTTACAATTGGAAATAACAATGATGTAACAAAACTGGGTGATAGCAAAGTCATAGAGGTAGGAAGGCTCTGCTCGCAAGCTTACACTCTATGGGGAAATAGGCATGTGTACACAAGGATAGATGTTATCTATTGCATAGTTGTCCACCAGATTGCCAAGGTTCTTGGTGGGCTGTATGATATGGTCATACAGCAATGATGAACTGGGTACGAGAGGAAGGGAAAGTGAAGAATGAGAAGACATGTGAGGATATGTGTGGACTGTAAAGAGTGGATGCAATTTGATAGGAAGGTTTATGAAAGCTATGTGGGCGGTTCTGGAATTTGATACGCTTGCCTGAAGAGGTGAGTTTTCAGGGAACGCTTGAAGGTTTGGAGACTAGAGGAGAGTTATTGTGCGTGGTAGGGCATTCCACAGAGTGGCTGCAGCCCAATGAAAGTCCTGCAGTTGTGAGTGGGAGCGAGTAATGTGTGCATGAGAGATGCAGGTCATGTGAAGAACGAAGAGGTCGGGTTGGGAGATATTTTGAGATAAGCGAAGTGATGTACGTTGGTGTAGTTTGGTTAATGGCCTTGTGTGTGAGTAAAAGTATTATATATTGAATACGGTAGAGTACAGGTAACCAATGAAGGGACTGACAGTGGATCTGCAGATGATGAACATCTAGCGAGGAAGATTAGCCTCGCTGCTGCATTCAGAATGGATTGTAGTGGTGAGAGTCTATGTTTGGGAAGACCAGTTAGGAGACTATTGCAATAATCAATGCGGGAGATAATGAGAGCATGGATTAGTTTTAGCTGTGTCTTGTGTAAGGTATGTTCGTATTTTGGATATGTTTTTTAGATGCATGTAACATGATCTTAATCTGGGTGACTCATCAGGGTGAGGATGGAGCTAGTAATGTGAATGTAATGCTCAGTAATTGTTCTGTACAGTATATATGGAGATAGCAGAACATTGCTGTTAGGGTGTGACCTAGAGTTTGCCCAGGAGGTTGATAACTACAAAGATCCAAGCCAGGCCACAAAATTACACATGGTATTGCCATAGTTGTCATACGGTATCTCTGGTTTCTGGTATCCGTCACAAGTTTTATTTTACGTAAGAGAACTATATTTTGCCAAATTAAAATTATATAAATTAGGGGAGCTACGCAGGGCCGTAACTAGGTGTGTGCGGAGGGGGCGCAGCACATAGCGCCGCAGGGTAGGGGGCGCTGTTGGCAGCATTTGTCAATTATCTGTTTCAGTTGCTTTCACTTGCAGCTTCCCCCCTTTTTGAAGGCCAGCATCTCCTGACTGCCCCTGTCTCCTACCCTGACCCCTTATGTCGCTAATACCTATACACCATTCATGAACTCAACTTGAGATTTGTTATTAAGTCACCCTGTCCTTTATTAAGTTTCAAGATGCTGATATACCCGGGATTCTAACCTATTGCCTGTGACATTGCAGTCAGACACTATTCATTGAGCTATCTGCCCTTACATAGAAAGGTAGATAATTCTAGCTATTTGAAGCTTAATAAAATGTGGGAAGGGGCATCATAGCATGGTCTTTCTCTGGGATCAATGTTGTCATGTCCCCTTCCCAGGAGGCATGCGTCTTATGTCCCTATTGGAAAAATGGAGGGGCGCCAATTCTCTCTCTGGCACAGGGAACCAAAAAGCCTAGTTAAGCCTCTGGAGCTATGCCATAAGGAACTAAAGGAGACTGAAGAATATTTTTGATGCTTTGATTTTTCTGTTGAATATATCACCAATATTTTAGAGGTATAATGATATTAAGTTATGTTTTAGACTGAATACATTTATCAAAACATAGAGGGCCTACAACAAATGTTTGCTTTTTACGTCTATGCAACTCATTACATTAGTGCTAATACCTAATTCTGGGAGCTTCACCAACGTTAGGCTAGATGTATGAATTGAACAATATAGCGGGTATGTTGGTTACTATATATGGTAATCTTTAGGATGTGTGAATCCTGTGCAGAGTCTATTTTTCAGGTGTGGTATATAATAGATCTACAGTTATTAGATAGTCAATACCATATGGTCGACAGGGTCAAAAAGTCGAAAGGCAAAAGGGAAACAGTACAAAAAGGTCGCTAGGTTCAAAAAATTGGAATGGAAAAGCTCAACGCAAGTTTTTTTGTCTCATTTTGCATGTTACATCGCCTGAGACCCCAATTAGTGGTGAAATAGAACCTCTCAAGTTCACCTCGCAAACCAGGTTTCGGGCCAGGTACCTCGCTAATAATAATAATAATAATAATAATAATAATAAAACCCCACAAACTGTTGTCGCCCATATGTGTCTCGCCCATTGCCATGTTACATTTTTGGAACCTTCAACGTTTTGACCCTATCAACCTAATGACTGTTAACCTGGTTCCTGTCAACTTATTGACCGTCTATCTACACAGCGTCTATTTATAGTCTAGAACCCTGTTTTTTCTTTGGGAGCAAGGTGTCCCAAGTTATACATTTTGTATCCCTATTTCTAAGAATGGACAATGGAACATAGTTTACTAGTAAATATCATTTTGGAGAGTTTGTTTTATTAGATTTACTTAGTAAGGTAAAATATCATATAAAATGCAAAAATACTACATTGTAATTATGTTCAGTGAACCCTTACATAACCTGGGCTGCAGCGTGTGTAACGTGCACCTTCCACCAGCACTGTCATAGTGGCAACAATTATCAAATGTTACAATGATACATCATACTTCTATAGTGGGAGGAGCAGGGTCACCAGCAGCACAGAGTATATCAGGAGATGAGGGATATATGTTAGTGTAGACAGGGCTACATGCAACAGACATGATGTGAGGAGGGGAATGGAGGCACCAGGAAGCCACAGACAGAGTTATATAGTGGAAGGAGCAGGGTCTCCCAGCAGCACAGAGTATGTCAGGAGATGATTAATGTGTCAGTAAGGACAGGGCTGCATGTGACAGGGGCAGTGACATGATGTGAGGAGGGGAATGGAGGCAGCAGGAAGCCACAGACTGAGAGTTATATAGTGGGAGGAGCAGGGTCCCCAGCAGCACAGAGTATATCAGGAGATGAGTGATGTGTCAGTGAGGACAGGGCTGCATGTGACAGGGGCTGGGACATGATGTGAGGAGGGGAATGGAGGCAGCAGGAAGTCACAGACTGAGTGTTATATAGTGGGAGGAGCAGGGTCACCAGCAGCACAGAGTATATCAGGAGACAAGTGATGTGTCAGTGAGGACAGGGCTGCATGTGACAGGGGCAGTAACATGATGTGAGGAGGGGAATGGAGGCAGCAGGAAGCCACAGAATAAGAGTTATATAGTGGGAAGAGCATGGTCCCCCGCAGCACAGAGTATATCAGGAGATGAGTGATATGTGAGGACAGGGCTGTATGTGACAGGGGCAGTGACATGATGTGAGCAGGGGAATGGAGGCAGCAGGAAGCCACAGACTGGGAGGTATATAGTGGAAGGAGCAGGGTCTCCAGCAGCACAGAGTATATCAGGAAATGAGTAAAGTGTCAGTGAGGACAGGGCTGCATGTGACAGGGGCAGTGACACGATGTGTGGAGGGGAATGGAGGCAGCAGGAAGCCACAGACTGAGAGGTATATAGTGGAAGGAGCAGGGTCTCCAGCAGCACAGAGTATATCAGGAAATGAGTAAAGTGTCAGTGAGGACAGGGCTGCATGTGACAGGGGCAGTGACACGATGTGTGGAGGGGAATGGAGGCAGCAGGAAGCCACAGACTGAGAGTTATATAGTGGCAGGAGCAGGGTCCTCAGCAGCACAGAGTATATCAGGAGATGAGGGATGTGTCAGCGAGGACAGGGCTGCATGTGACAGGGGCAGTGACATGATGTGAGGAGAGGAATGGAGGCAGCAGGAAGCCACAGACTGAGAGGTATATAGTGGAAGGAGCAGGGTCTCCAGCAGCACAGAGTATATCAGGATATTAGAGATGTGTCAGTGAGGACAGGGCTGCATGTGACAGGGGCAGTGACATGATGTGAGGAGGGGAATGGAGGCAGCGGGGAGCCACAGACTGAGAGTTATATAGTGTCCCCCAGCAGCACAGAGTATATCAGGAGAGGAGTGTTGAGTTCATAAGGAAAGGACTGCCTTCTGAATTTGAGGAGGTGAATGGGTGCAAGATGCCTGTGTGTGGTGAGGGGCTGGGAACAGACATACAGAGAGGAAGGAGCACTTCCCACTTAACAGCACAAAGTAAAGTAGGGTTCCTGTGGTGGACAGTGTTGCATTAGTAAGACAGGGAACCGTTCAGTCATCCACCTTGTGGCTACCAGAACAGTTGGATTAATCCCACTGATTATATAGACACCGGTGTAGATGTTCTCCAGGTTTACATTTGCAAATAGATTATGTGCACTTACCTAATACAGAGGAAAGGTAGATGGATAGACCCGTGAGCAGGAGGAGTACAACAGCATCTGTAAGAGATGTAATAAATTCAGCTATGTACTAAACAAGCCCGTATACATAATGTGTGACTACCATGAAATCTATATTCACAAATCATTTACGTAGTGCGACAAATCTTAGGCAGGTGGTTTTATGGTGGAGGCTGATGGTTTATATAATGGCATGCATGATAAATACCAGACATAAATATGTGGCTTGTGCCAATGGGCCCAATTCACGTTAGCATGCGATGTTCACGAACCGAGCAATTCACCGCAAACTGCGCATATGCAGTGATTGCAAAGCGCACACGCCAAGGTATCTTGGCAAATCCATTTGCACTGGGAATTTATATGCACAGTGAATGACAGGAAGGGGCAGTTTTGGGAGGGGGGGGTTAATAGGGAGTGGCATTAAAAGCGTTGGAATGCTATGGCTATTTTTGGGATGTGTATCTACGTTCACCTGCAATCGTTCATGTACAGAAACATGGTGCCAGCTCTACTACTGCAGAGTCCAGTCTTTGTGGCTGTAGGGTTACGTGAGCAGTCAATATTCCTTGCTAATGTGTGAAGGTTGCATATGTGCGGAGGACTTTGAGATGGCTCTGGTGGGCTGCTCTATTTTTTGTGGGTGACTGCTTCACTCACTATGATTTGCAACTCCGTAGCCTGAAAATCCAAAGCTGCGCAGGCATGTGCGTGCCAGCAGAAATTAAGCCCAGTGTACGGACAAAAAAAAAAAAAAAAAGTGGGAGGCTGCGTTCTACATGTAAATATCCAACTTTACTAATGAGAAGGAAAGACGAGGGTCTGAGCGCCTTTCCTATAGATGTAGGCTTGTCTCATGCCCACCTTCCTCACGGAGCATAAAGTTGGCAAATTGTGGCGAATCTGGAATAAATGTGTGAATTCTGGTGGAATTACAGAGTAGCTAGATTTACTCATCCACCTCTAGTGATACCTGTGGTTGTGACGCAGGAGTGTAAATCACAAGAGAAATAATCACCTACCCATTATCTGCACTGTATGGCCTGGACTAGGTTTCACACCTGTAAAAGAATGAGAGTTATTAGTGGTGATTGGGTTTCCTCAGTGACTGAACATTATTTCACTCTCCACATCAACCAGAACTAGGAGCCCATTTATCAAACAATATTTGTGACTATTTCACCATAAACACCCTTCTTGGTGGGGGGGGGGGGGTTAGCAGCAACTATTAAGTAACCCCAGATAGTATGAAGGTGGGACTACAGTAGATATCTCCAATACCTGTTGTGATCCCTCCATTCCCACCGATAGCCGCATCCCAATAGGTTTCTATAGAGAATGTGATTTACAAATATCCTGAGTGTGATGCAATCCTGATATAGGTCCCCAACTAATCTTAGTCATTGCTATGTTACATTGCTTACCTGCCTTTAAATAACCTGAGATAGTGACTTCTAGATCCCTCTCCTCCTCAGTAGTTTCCAGTATAGTGCCATTAATACTATATTTAGCCTTTGGGGTTTTTGAGAACCAAGTGCATGATTTTGCATTTTTTGGCATTGATCTGTAGTTCTTGACCATTCCTCTACTCCAGTGGTTCTCAAACTCAGTCCTCAGGACCCCACACAGTGCATGTTTTGCAGGTAACCCAGCAAGGGCACAGGTGTATTAATTACTCACTGGCACATTTTAAAAGGTCCACAGGTGGAGCTAATTATTTCACTTGTGATTTTGTGAGGAGACCTGCAAAACATGCACTGTGTGGGGTCCTGAGGACCGAGTTTGAGAACCTGTGCTCTAGTCTACCTAGATCCTCAATCATTTGTGTTACCCCTCCTGGTGTGTCTACCCTGTTCCATACCTTTGTGTCAGCTGCAAAAAGCCATACTTTCCCTTTAATGCCATTTACAATGTCACCAATAAAGATATTAAAAAGCACTGGGCCAAGTACAGATCCCTGAGGTACTCCACTGGTAACGTTTCCCTCCTGTGAATGCACTCCATTTACCACAACTGTTTTCTATCCTGCAAACAAGATCTTATCCATTCAACCATCTTAGTATCCTATTCCACGCTTTCCAGTTTATTCAGCAGTCTGCGATGTGGGACAGTGTAACAAGCCTTACTAAAGTCTAGATAAGCCTCCTCCACCACCTTGAGTGGGATAGTATGTACAGTAGACAGATTAATTTAATAATGTGGGATATAAATCTATAGCATAAAACCCAGCAATCCACCTATGAGATTGGTGCCCTCACAATGTAGTGATACAACCTGGCAGAGAAGAGGCACTCAGAAACAGTTGTAAAAGAAAACTCATCTTAATGGCAAGAAGTAAACTACAGAAAAATACAAAGATACATTTTCTGTAGTTTACTTGTTGCCATAATGATAGGTCTGATGTGTGGCTCCCATGCCGAAGACTGCGGCCAATATGTGGGTATCCACTTGTGGTTATAAGGTAAAGCGAATGTTTGATTTGTTTATTCCTTTAGAAAATCTAGTTGGGTTTGAAGCATTGAAAAAATGACCTCTGTGTCCATAAGTTTTACTTTACAATTGTTGTCTCTGCGTGCCACTCCGTAATTTTTTTTATATATATCTATCTGATAGGACCGGCACTCCCCCATACGGTGTACAATGCTCTGTTAGGGATAAAGGGGCGCATCATAGACCCCGAAACGTTAGATCACTTTGTGTGAAATATATTTGGCTTTGTCAGTCTCGGAGTGCCGCTTCATTCATTCAGTATATATATATATATATATATATCTAGCCAGGCAGAGCATAGAGTAGTATCATGAAAGAAAAGAAAAAATAAGTGATGAGGTGTAATATCACTCAGAATAATAATAACTGGATGCATGAATAACCCCCGTAATCCCCAGTGCACCAGGTAACCGGTGCTGGAATAACACGCTGTCCACCTGTATCAGTCAGCTGTGTCCGGGGTGTGAGGCGGGATGGAGGCTGCAGAGCTCCGGGGAAATGATGCTGCCACCGCGGGGAGATCACCGGCTGCGACAAGTGTCTGCTCCTGTGCTCAGTAACGTATGATCACTATTGCAGCTGTACAATGCCATCGCATTATAAGCAGGAGGACAGTACCAAGTCACACCAGGGGAGAGGGAGGTGCACAGAACTGGCAATTCCCTAAAGTCAGCTGTCAGCACTCAGAATAAGGGTATAATACACACGGAGCAGTCATGGACTGGCTCAGTGACAGCCTGGGGTAGGATTTAGTATCCACATAAAATCGTCCCTGTAATCCGAAACGCATGTAAGAATGTTTATCTGAGGAAGTGTGTGACTCTTATTGTTTTACATGTATCCTACTGGTATGATGTTTTAGATTGGAGCGATAGATAAAATAAAAATGATTTTATATATACACATACAGCTTGCCAGCACTTTCAATTCTTGATTTTTACTAATGTATCAGACCTCATTAACGAAAAATACCCCCCCCCCTGCATGCAGCATAACCCATGAGGGTCTCTTTATTAAATCACTTTTGTCCTTAGAATATATGGAAGCTGCTGTTTCTGCAGGTTTAAGGCAGAATCTCTGTAGAGAGCAGGAGAGCTTCCCATCCACCATCTGCGGCAGCAGCCACCCCTGCAGTTTCCTATGGGAATGGGAGAGTATTTAACAAGATCTTGAATTTGTGGGATAAGAACATCTTCAGTTGGCATTAGCTCATGAGCTACATTGGGAAAAATAAAACAAGTTGCCTGTTGGCGCAGTACCTTAAAAGTGGTTGGTTTGATTCCCAGAGGACCCTGCTGCTTGTCTATGAGGTGGTCCGTCCCCAGTCGGGTCTGGGACTCAGGGTCGACAGCACAAAGGTTGACACACTTTAGGTCGACACCAATTGGTCGACACACATTAGGTCGACAGGGTCAAAAGGTCGACAGGAACAAGGTCGACATGGAAAAAGGTCGACATGAGTTTTTTATGTTTTTTTGGTGTCGTTTTCTTCGTAGAGTGACCGGGAACCCGAATTAGTGCACCGCGTCCCCTCGCATGGCTCGCTTCGCTCGCCATGCTTCGGGCATGGTGCCTTCGCTTCGCTCGGCACACTTTACCGTTCCAATCGTAGTCCACGTGGATCGTTAAGTATGAAAAGGTTCAAAAAAAGAAAAAAATCATGAAAAACTCATGTCGACCCTTTTCCATGTCGACCTTGTTCCTGTCGACCTTTTGACCCTGTCGACATTTTGACCCTGTCGACCTAATGTGTGTCGACCAATTGGTGTCGACCTAAAGTGTGTCGACCTTTGTGCTGTCGACCTGGAGTCCGGATACCCCCCAGTCACATACCCACTGCCCCCATAGCCTCACACAGAGGCGTCAACAGAAGTTTGTGGGGGCTATGGACCTCATCCATGTGTCTCCTTTCCAGGGGGTGACACCAAAATGTCAAATCCTCCACAATGACTGTAAGCCAGATGCTGCACTGTGACATTATCCTGCAGCGCCCAGCCCCTGTCACTGCGCAGGAGCTGGGAATTCAGGCAGTGTCCAGGGGAAGCACAGCATCTATGGGAATGCAGGACACATTCCCGCAGTGATACAAATGGGGGCTCCCTATGAATCCACGCAGGACCGTATCTTGCATCAGATGAGCTGTGCAACCACATGGGCCACCCACCACGGCACTTTGTCCCTTTACTGCTCCGGGCTCCCCCTACTCTTTCCGCTTCCCAAGTACTCTGCTTGGGGGGCGGAATTTCGTGGAATGATGAGGTTCTGTCCTGACGTCACAACGCAACCGCATCATTCCGCGAAACTCCGCGCCCCGAGCAGAGTACTAGAGAGGAGGAGAGGGAGCCCAGAGCACTTCCTGCGTGCTGGTCCCAGCCTGCTAACAGAAGTCCTTGCTGGCAGCAGCATCCCTGGCAACAAGCATGACACCCAGCACATAAAACCCCTGGCAATGAGCAGGGAATTTAAAAGTAATTAGAAGCTTTACTGTGGGGCGTAATGTATCATGGACATTGCAGTGTGTGGCACAATATGGTGCAGAGAGCATTACTGCGTGGGGCTTAATATGGTGGAATTTATTATTTTTCCTTGTGGTGCCCGTGATCTGTTGGTGCAGCGTCAAAAACTGGGGTGTAAGGTACAAACAGAAAGCCATATAAAAACTAGCGCTATTATTGTTTTACAAATTATTAAAACAATCGTGACTGAAAAATTCAGAAAACATATAGCTTCATCCAGATCTGTCCTCAAGTGGTCCCACGTTATTGAAAAGACACTCACATTAAAATTTAACCTCGCGTTCCTATCAAGGTATCTTTAAGCCAGTAGAGGATAACTGTGGTTTGTGTCAAAGGCAGTAAAACCGTAGGAATCACACTTACATTAGCATTCAGTCTCGAGTGCACTGAAAGGCTTCTTTAAATCCCCCGCATATTGTAGACAGGAGGCAGGCAGTCCGATGTACTTAAAAATCCACACAAATTTATTCATAAAAACATCAAGGACATGGATACTGCAACCGAACCACCCACAGCTTAAAGGATGGTCGTCACAATGTAAAAAACTTCAACGCGTTTCAAGGATTCTCTCCCCTTTGTCAAGAAGTATTGTTTGAATCCTGGTGTTCCCGAATTTATCCTGGGCAGGTTCTGATCACATGATGACATACAACCAATCCCAATTTCAACCCCATTCAGAAACAGGTGGTACATCGTTACAGAACATTTTGTATACAGCTATAATATATTTGCTAAAAACAAATGTTCACTCCAGTATAATGTTAAAATGTATCACATATAACATATAAAGGAACTTTAACATCTAGTATATAAACACTTTCATAAACTGTGCCGTATATATGTACAATGGAATCCCGACCCGCTGCCCCGGCTGACCCAATCACGTGACTCGGACTGGACCAATCGGATTCTAAGTGTTTTGTGCGGCAATTACAAAAAAATACCCGTTCCATAACATCTACTGTTACTGAAGCCTCACTGTCGGGAAGCTACAATTCTAGTTATTTTGTACATACAACGTGGTGATGGATAGTAGAGTAAAAACGGATGCAAGAGTCCCGCTATCATGTTTTTACTTGTATCGAGGATTAGCGGCTTCAATGGGCATAAGTGATGCTGACCCATAAACGTAGTTTATAGAAACACAATTAGGAAGATATTCCTGATATGAATGTTTAACTATGGAGAAGAGGAGATATCCTAAACTCCTCAAAAATAAAGAATAATTTACCTATTACAAAAGCCCCACAGGGACATAGAGGTCAGAGCCGACACAAGCCGCTCAGCAAAGGGATGCAGTGCAGGGAGGCGCCAAATTGAAGAGGCGCTCAGCCTCTCCCTGCTCTGCATCCCTGCTGCTGCCAGCTGCCGCTGTGCCTGTCACACTGGATGACAAGTAGCGGCGCTGGCAGCTTGCAGCGCGGATCCCTCCTCCTCCCCAGAGTGTTTATGCAGTGTGCGGCCTCAGCCCACACACAGCGCCGCTGACATCCCGGTTCCCGATCTGCTCAGAGGGCGGGGCGGGGTCTAATTGTGGGGCCGTGGCCACGCCCCTTTTGGTGTTTTTTTTTAAAAAAAGTCTTTACAGCACAGTGCAGGGTGGGTGCAGTGCCTGAGCCCTCAGCCCTCAGCCAGGATGATTTTGAGGGGGGAGTGTGATCACTGTGATCACACACCCCATCCCCCACCTACCCATACAGGAACACACAGTGGGTGTCAGTATTAGCAGCAGCAGCCTATCTGCCCCACTGCAGCACAGCACACTGCAGCATGTGCTGTGCTGCCAAGATGAGAGCTGCTGCTGCTGCCCAGTAAGGTGGGAGTGTAGCGGACCAGGATCCGCTCCGGGCCCCTCCATCAGTCCCAGGCCCAAGTAATTAGTACCCGCTCCCTCCCCCTCGTCACTGACATCATCCTAAAGAGCCATTGGAGTAACGGAGCCTGCGAGATACCGACGGAGAAGGGAGAGGAGGAGCAGCACCCGAGCCGGGACCTCGTGCAGGTACTGGGGCCGCACTGTGGAGGGAACGAGGGCTGTACCTGGCATAGGGGGTCATTCAGAGATGAACGCAGATCGCTGAATACGCAGCCGGATCTGCGTTCATCTCTTCACATGCTCAGGGCCGCCCAGCACAAAGCAAGGCTGCCCAGCATGTGTAGCGCTGCCTCCCGATGCATCCGCAATTACATTGCCGGCACATCTGATGTAAGGTTAACCCCTGGATGCGCTGTCAGCGGCCATTTTTTTTTCAGACACTACTATGCGGTGTAATGTGACTGATGGATGCTACTGTGCAGTGCAATGTGACTGATGGACACTACTGTGCTGTGTAATGTGACTGATGGACACTACTGTGCAGTGTAATGTGACTGCTGGACACTACTGTGCGGTGTAATGTGACTGATGGACACTACTGTGCGGTGTAATGTGACTGACGGACACTACTGTGCTGTGTAATGTGACTGATGGACACTACTGTGCAGTGTAATGTGACTGCTGGACACTACTGTGCGGTGTAATGTGACTGATGGACACTACTGTGCGGTGTAATGTGACAGATGGACACTACTGTGCTGTGTAATGTGACTGCTGGACACTACTGTGCGGTGTAATGTGACTGATGGACACTACTGTGCGGTGTTATGTGACTGACGGACACTACTGTGCTGTGTAATGTGACTGACGGACACTACTGTGCGGTGTAATGTGACTGACGGACACTACTGTGCAGTGTAATTTGACTGACGGACACTACTGTGCTGTGTAATGTGACTGACGGACACTACTGTGCGGTGTAATGTGACTGACGGACACTACTGTGCAGTGTAATGTGACTGACGGACACTACTGTGCTGTGTAATGTGACTGATGGATGCTACTGTGCTGTGTAATGTGACTGATGGACACTACTGTGCTGTGTAATGTGACTGACGGACACTACTGTGCTGTGTAATGTGACTGACGGACACTACTGTGCTGTGTAATGTGACTGACGGACACTACTGTGCGGTGTAATGTGACTGACGGACACTACTGTGCAGTGTAATGTGACTGACGGACACTACTGTGCTGTGTAATGTGACTGATGGATGCTACTGTGCTGTGTAATGTGACTGATGGACACTACTGTGCTGTGTAATGTGACTGACGGACACTACTGTGCTGTGTAATGTGACTGACGGACACTACTGTGCTGTGTAATGTGACTGATGGATGCTACTGTGCAGTGCAATGTGACTGACGGACACTACTGTGCTGTGTAATGTGACTGACGGACACTACTGTGCGGTGTAATGTGACTAACGGACACTACTGTGCTGTGTAATGTGACTGATGAATGCTACTGTGCAGTGTAATGTGACTGATGGATGCTACTGTGCAGTGCAATGTGACTGACGGACACTACTGTGCGGTGTAATGTGACTGACGGATGCTACTGTGTGGTGTAATGTGACTGATGGACACTACCGTGCTGTGTAATGTGACTGATGGATGCTACTGTGCGGTGTAATGTGACTGACGGACACTACTGTGCAGTGTAATGTGACTGATGGATGCTACTGTGCAGTGTAATGTGACTGACGGACACTACTGTGTGGTGTAATGTGACTGATGGACACTACCGTGCTGTGTAATGTGACTGATGGATGCTACTGTGCGGTGTAATGTGACTGACGGACACTACTGTGCGGTGTAATGTGACTGACGGATGCTACTGTGTGGTGTAATGTGACTGATGGATACTACCGTGCTGTGTAATGTGACTGATGGACACTACTGTGCTGTGTAATGTGACTGATGGACACTACTGTGCTGTGTAATGTGACTGGCGGACCCTACTGTGCTGTGTAATGTGACTGACGGACACTACTGTGCTGTGTAATGTGACTAACGGACACTACTGTGCTTGTAATGTGACTGACGGACACTACTGTGCTGTGTAATGTGACTGACTGACACTACTGTGCTGTGTAATGTGACTGATGGACACTACTGTGCTGTGTAATGTGACTGACGGACACGACTGTGCTGTGTAATGTGACTGACTGACACTACTGTGCTGTGTAATGTGACTGACGGACACTACTGTGCTGTGTAATGTGACTGACTGACACTACTGTGCTGTGTAATGTGACTGATGGACACTACTGTGCTGTGTAATGTGACTGACGGACACGACTGTGCTGTGTAATGTGACTGATGGACACTACTGTGCTGTGTAATGTGACTGATGGACACTACTGTGCTGTGTAATGTGACTGACGGACACTATTGTGCGGTGTAATGTGACTGATGGACACTACTGTGCTGTGTAATGTGACTGATGGACACTACTGTGCGGTGTAATGTGACTGACGGACACTACTGTGCTGTGTAATGTGACTGACTGACACTACTGTGCTGTGTAATGTGACTGATGGACACTACTGTGCTGTGTAATGTGACTGATGGACACTACTGTGCTGTGTAATGTGACTGATGGACACTACTGTGCGGTGTAATGTGACTGACGGACGTTACTGTGCGGTGTAATGTGACTGACGGACACTACTGTGCTGTGTAATGTGACTGACGGACACTACTGTGCAGTGTAATGTGACTGATGGATGCTACTGTGCAGTGCAATGTGACTGCTGGACACTACTGTGCGGTGTAATGTGACTGATGGACACTACTGTGCTGTGTAATGTGACTGATGGACACTACTGTGCGGTGTAATGTGACAGATGGACACTACTGTGCTGTGTAATGTGACTGATGGACACTACTGTGCTGTATAATGTGACTGATGGATGCTACTGTGCAGTGCAATGTGACTGCTGGACACTACTGTGCGGTGTAATGTGACTGATGGACACTACTGTGCGGTGTAATGTGACTGATGGACACTACTGTGCTGTGTAATGTGACTGATGGACATTACTGTGCGGTGTAATGTGACAGATTGTCACTACTGTGCTGTGTAATGTGACTGCTGGACACTACTGTGCGGTGTAATGTGACTGATGGACACTACTGTGCGGTGTAATGTGACTGACGGACACTACTGTGCGGTGTTATGTGACTGACGGACACTACTGTGCGGTGTAATGTGACTGATGGACACTACTGTGCGGTGTAATGTGACTGACGGACACTACTGTGCGGTGTAATGTGACTGATGGACACTACTGTGCAGTGTAATGTGACTGACGGACACTACTGTGCAGTGTAATGTGACTGACGGACACTACTGTGCGGTGTAATGTGACTGATGGACACTACTGTGCAGTGTAATGTGACTGACGGACACTACTGTGCTGTGTAATGTGACTGATGGATGCTACTGTGCTGTGTAATGTGACTGATGGACACTACTGTGCTGTGTAATGTGACTGATGGACACTACTGTGCTGTGTAATGTGACTGACGGACACTACTGTGCTGTGTAATGTGACTGACGGACACTACTGTGCTGTGTAATGTGACTGATGGATGCTACTGTGCAGTGCAATGTAACTGACGGACACTACTGTGCTGTGTAATGTGACTGACGGACACTACTGTGCGGTGTAGTGTGACTAACGGACACTACTGTGCTGTGTAATGTGACTGATGGATGCTACTGTGCAGTGTAATGTGACTGATGGATGCTACTGTGCAGTGCAATGTGACTGACGGACACTACTGTGTGGTGTAATGTGACTGATGGACACTACCGTGCTGTGTAATGTGACTGATGGATGCTACTGTGCGGTGTAATGTGACTGACGGACACTACTGTGCAGTGTAATGTGACTGATGGATGCTACTGTGCAGTGTAATGTGACTGACGGACACTACTGTGTGGTGTAATGTGACTGAAGGACACTACCGTGCTGTGTAATGTGACTGATGGATGCTACTGTGCGGTGTAATGTGACTGACGGACACTACTGTGCGGTGTAATGTGACTGACGGATGCTACTGTGTGGTGTAATGTGACTGATGGACACTACCGTGCTGTGTAATGTGACTGATGCATGCTACTGTGCGGTGTAATGTGACTGACGGACACTACTGTGCGGTGTAATGTGACTGATGGACACTACTGTGCTGTGTAATGTGACTGATGGACACTTCTGTGCTGTGTAATGTGACTGATGGATGCTACTGTACGGTGTAATGTGACTGATGGACACTACTGTGCAGTGTAATGTGACTGATGGACACTACTGTGCTGTGTAATGTGACTGATGGATGCTACTGTGCAGTGTAATGTGACTGATGGACACTACTGTGCTGTGTAATGTGACTGATGGACGCTACTGTGCGGTGTAATGTGACTGATGGACACTACTGTGCAGTGTAATGTGACTGATGGACACTACTGTGCTGTGTAATGTGACTGACGGACACTACTGTGCTGTGTAATGTGACTGATGGATGCTACTGTGCGGTGTAATGTGACTGATGGACACTACTGTGCAGTGTAATGTGACTGATGGACACTACTGTGCTGTGTAATGTGACTGATGGATGCTACTGTGCAGTGTAATGTGACTGATGGACACTACTGTGCTGTGTAATGTGACTGATGGATGCTACTGTGCGGTGTAATGTGACTGATGGACACTACTGTGCAGTGTAATGTGACTGATGGACACTACTGTGCTGTGTAATGTGACTGATGGATGCTACTGTGCAGTGTAATGTGACTGACGGACACTACTGTGCGGTGTAATGTGACTGACGGACACTACTGTGTGGTGTAATGTGACTGACGGACACTACTGTGCTGTGTAATGTGACTGATGGACACTACTGTGCAGTGTAATGTGACTGATGGACACTACTGTGCTGTGTAATGTGACTGATGGATGCTACTGTGTGGTGTAATGTGACTGATGGACACTACTGTGCGGTGTAATGTGACTGACGGACACTACTGTGCGGTGTAATGTGACTGACGGACACTACTGTGCAGTGTAATGTGACTGATGGACACTACTGTGCTGTGTAATGTGACTGATGGACACTACTGTGCGGTGTAATGTGACTGATGGACACTACTGTGCTGTGTAATGTGACTGATGGACACTACTGTGCGGTGTAATGTGACTGATGGACACTACTGTGCGGTGTAATGTGACTGATGGACACTACTGTGCGGAGTAATGTGACTGATGGACACTACTGTGCGGTGTAATGTGACTGACGGACACTACTGTGCGGTGTAATGTGACTGACGGACACTACTGTGTGGTGTAATGTGACTGATGGACACTACTGTGCGGTGTAATGTGACTGACGGACACTACTGTGCAGTGCAATGTGACTGATGCACACTACTGTGCGGTGTAATGTGACTGATGGACACTACCGTGCAGTGCAATGTGACTGATGCACACTACTGTGCTGTGTAATGTGACTGGCGGACCCTACTGTGCTGTGTAATGTGACTGACGGACACTACTGTGCTGTGTAATGTGACTGACGGACACTACTGTGCTGTGTAATGTGACTGATGGACACTACTGTGCTGTGTAATGTGACTGATGGACACTATTGTGCTGTGTAATGTGACTGACGGACGCTACTGTGCGGTGTAATGTGACTGACGGACACTACTGTGCTGTGTAATGTGACTGACGGACACTATTGTGCGGTGTAATGTGACTGATGGACACTACTGTGCTGTGTAATGTGACTGATGGACGCTACTGTGCGGTGTAATGTGACTGACGGACACTACTGTGCTGTGTAATGTGACTGACGGACACTACTGTGCAGTGTAATGTGACTGATGGATGCTACTGTGCAGTGCAATGTGACTGCTGGACACTACTGTGCGGTGTAATGTGACTGATGGACACTACTGTGCTGTGTAATGTGACTGATGGACACTACTGTGCGGTGTAATGTGACAGATGGACACTACTGTGCTGTGTAATGTGACTGATGGACACTACTGTGCTGTATAATGTGACTGATGGATGCTACTGTGCAGTGCAATGTGACTGCTGGACACTACTGTGCGGTGTAATGTGACTGATGGACACTACTGTGCGGTGTAATGTGACTGATGGACACTACTGTGCTGTGTAATGTGACTGATGGACATTACTGTGCGGTGTAATGTGACAGATGGACACTACTGTGCTGTGTAATGTGACTGCTGGACACTACTGTGCGGTGTAATGTGACTGATGGACACTACTGTGCGGTGTAATGTGACTGACGGACACTACTGTGCGGTGTTATGTGACTGACGGACACTACTGTGCTGTGTAATGTGACTGATGGACACTACTGTGCGGTATAATGTGACTGACGGACACTACTGTGCGGTGTAATGTGACTGATGGACACTACTGTGCAGTGTAATGTGACTGACGGACACTACTGTGCTGTGTAATGTGACTGACGGACACTACTGTGCGGTGTAATGTGACTGATGGACACTACTGTGCAGTGTAATGTGACTGACGGACACTACTGTGCTGTGTAATGTGACTGATGGATGCTACTGTGCTGTGTAATGTGACTGATGGACACTACTGTGCTGTGTAATGTGACTGATGGACACTACTGTGCTGTGTAATGTGACTGACGGACACTACTGTGCTGTGTAATGTGACTGACGGACACTACTGTGCTGTGTAATGTGACTGATGGATGCTACTGTGCAGTGCAATGTAACTGACGGACACTACTGTGCTGTGTAATGTGACTGACGGACACTACTGTGCGGTGTAGTGTGACTAACGGACACTACTGTGCTGTGTAATGTGACTGATGGATGCTACTGTGCAGTGTAATGTGACTGATGGATGCTACTGTGCAGTGCAATGTGACTGACGGACACTACTGTGTGGTGTAATGTGACTGATGGACACTACCGTGCTGTGTAATGTGACTGAAGGATGCTACTGTGCGGTGTAATGTGACTGACGGACACTACTGTGCAGTGTAATGTGACTGATGGATGCTACTGTGCAGTGTAATGTGACTGACGGACACTACTGTGTGGTGTAATGTGACTGATGGACACTACCGTGCTGTGTAATGTGACTGATGGATGCTACTGTGCGGTGTAATGTGACTGACGGACACTACTGTGCGGTGTAATGTGACTGACGGATGCTACTGTGTGGTGTAATGTGACTGATGGACACTACCGTGCTGTGTAATGTGACTGATGGATGCTACTGTACGGTGTAATGTGACTGATGGACACTACTGTGCAGTGTAATGTGACTGATGGACACTACTGTGCTGTGTAATGTGACTGATGGATGCTACTGTGCAGTGTAATGTGACTGATGGACACTACTGTGCTGTGTAATGTGACTGATGGACGCTACTGTGCGGTGTGATGTGACTGATGGACACTACTGTGCAGTGTAATGTGACTGATGGACACTACTGTGCTGTGTAATGTGACTGACGGACACTACTGTGCTGTGTAATGTGACTGATGGATGCTACTGTGCGGTGTAATGTGACTGATGGACACTACTGTGCAGTGTAATGTGACTGATGGACACTACTGTGCTGTGTAATGTGACTGATGGATGCTACTGTGCAATGTAATGTGACTGATGGACACTACTGTGCTGTGTAATGTGACTGATGGATGCTACTGTGCGGTGTAATGTGACTGATGGACACTACTGTGCAGTGTAATGTGACTGATGGACACTACTGTGCTGTGTAATGTGACTGATGGATGCTACTGTGCAGTGTAATGTGACTGACGGACACTACTGTGCGGTGTAATGTGACTGACGGACACTACTGTGTGGTGTAATGTGACTGACGGACACTACTGTGCTGTGTAATGTGACTGATGGACACTACTGTGCAGTGTAATGTGACTGATGGACACTACTGTGCTGTGTAATGTGACTGATGGATGCTACTGTGTGGTGTAATGTGACTGATGGACACTACTGTGCGGTGTAATGTGACTGACGGACACTACTGTGCGGTGTAATGTGACTGACGGACACTACTGTGCAGTGTAATGTGACTGATGGACACTACTGTGCTGTGTAATGTGACTGATGGACACTACTGTGCGGTGTAATGTGACTGATGGACACTACTGTGCTGTGTAATGTGACTGATGGACACTACTGTGCGGTGTAATGTGACTGATGGACACTACTGTGCGGTGTAATGTGACTGATGGACACTACTGTGCGGAGTAATGTGACTGATGGACACTACTGTGCGGTGTAATGTGACTGACGGACACTACTGTGCGGTGTAATGTGACTGACGGACACTACTGTGTGGTGTAATGTGACTGATGGACACTACTGTGCGGTGTAATGTGACTGACGGACACTACTGTGCAGTGCAATGTGACTGATGCACACTACTGTGCGGTGTAATGTGACTGATGGACACTACCGTGCAGTGCAATGTGACTGATGCACACTACTGTGCTGTGTAATGTGACTGGCGGACCCTACTGTGCTGTGTAATGTGACTGACGGACACTACTGTGCTGTGTAATGTGACTGACGGACACTACTGTGCTGTGTAATGTGACTGATGGACACTACTGTGCTGTGTAATGTGACTGATGGACACTATTGTGCTGTGTAATGTGACTGACGGACGCTACTGTGCGGTGTAATGTGACTGACGGACACTAGTGTGCTGTGTAATGTGACTGACGGACACTATTGTGCGGTGTAATGTGACTGATGGACACTACTGTGCTGTGTAATGTGACTGATGGACGCTACTGTGCGGTGTAATGTGACTGACGGACACTACTGTGCTGTGTAATGTGACTGACGGACACTACTGTGCAGTGTAATGTGACTGATGGATGCTACTGTGCAGTGCAATGTGACTGCTGGACGCTACTGTGCGGTGTAATGTGACTGATGGACACTACTGTGCTGTGTAATGTGACTGATGGACACTACTGTGCGGTGTAATGTGACAGATGGACACTACTGTGCTGTGTAATGTGACTGATGGACACTACTGTGCGGTGTAATGTGACTGATGGACACTACTGTGCTGTGTAATGTGACTGACGGACACTACTGTGCAGTGTAATGTGACTGCTGGACACTACTGTGCAGTGTAATGTGACTGCTGGACACTACTGTGCAGTGTAATGTGACTGATGGACACTACTGTGCGGTGTAATGTGACAGATGGACACTACTGTGCTGTGTAATGTGACTGCTGGACACTACTGTGCGGTGTAATGTGACTGATGGACACTACTGTGCGGTGTAATGTGACTGACGGACACTACTGTGCGGTGTTATGTGACTGACGGACACTACTGTGCTGTGTAATGTGACTGATGGACACTACTGTGCGGTGTAATGTGACTGACGGACACTACTGTGCGGTGTAATGTGACTGATGGACACTACTGTGCAGTGTAATGTGACTGACGGACACTACTGTGCAGTGTAATGTGACTGCTGGAAACTACTGTGCAGTGTAATGTGACTGCTGGACACTACTGTGCGGTGTAATGTGACTGATGGACACTACTGTGCGGTGTAATGTGACAGATGGACACTACTGTGCTGTGTAATGTGACTGCTGGACACTACTGTGCGGTGTAATGTGACTGATGGACACTACTGTGCGGTGTAATGTGACTGACGGACACTACTGTGCGGTGTTATGTGACTGACGGACACTACTGTGCTGTGTAATGTGACTGACGGACACTACTGTGCGGTGTAATGTGACTGACGGACACTACTGTGCGGTGTAATGTGACTGACGGACACTACTGTGCAGTGTAATTTGACTGACGGACACTACTGTGCTGTGTAATGTGACTGACGGACACTACTGTGCTGTGTAATGTGACTGACGGACACTACTGTGCGGTGTAATGTGACTGACGGACACTACTGTGCAGTGTAATGTGACTGACGGACACTACTGTGCTGTGTAATGTGACTGATGGATGCTACTGTGCTGTGTAATGTGACTGATGGACACTACTGTGCTGTGTAATGTGACTGACGGACACTACTGTGCTGTGTAATGTGACTGACGGACACTACTGTGCTGTGTAATGTGACTGATGGATGCTACTGTGCAGTGCAATGTGACTGACGGACACTACTGTGCTGTGTAATGTGACTGACGGACACTACTGTGCGGTGTAATGTGACTAACGGACACTACTGTGCTGTGTAATGTGACTGATGAATGCTACTGTGCAGTGTAATGTGACTGATGGATGCTACTGTGAGTGCAATGTGACTGACGGACACTACTGTGCGGTGTAATGTGACTGACGGATGCTACTGTGTGGTGTAATGTGACTGATGGACACTACCGTGCTGTGTAATGTGACTGATGGATGCTACTGTGCGGTGTAATGTGACTGACGGACACTACTGTGCAGTGTAATGTGACTGATGGATGCTACTGTGCAGTGTAATGTGACTGACGGACACTACTGTGTGGTGTAATGTGACTGATGGACACTACCGTGCTGTGTAATGTGACTGATGGATGCTACTGTGCGGTGTAATGTGACTGACGGACACTACTGTGCGGTGTAATGTGACTGATGGATGCTACTGTGTGGTGTAATGTGACTGATGGATACTACCGTGCTGTGTAATGTGACTGATGGACACTACTGTGCTGTGTAATGTGACTGATGGACACTACTGTGCTGTGTAATGTGACTGGCGGACCCTACTGTGCTGTGTAATGTGACTGACGGACACTACTGTGCTGTGTAATGTGACTGACGGACACTACTGTGCTGTGTAATGTGACTGACGGACACTACTGTGCTGTGTAATGTGACTGACTGACACTACTGTGCTGTGTAATGTGACTGATGGACACTACTGTGCTGTGTAATGTGACTGACGGACACGACTGTGCTGTGTAATGTGACTGACTGACACTACTGTGCTGTGTAATGTGACTGACGGACACTACTGTGCTGTGTAATGTGACTGACTGACACTACTGTGCTGTGTAATGTGACTGATGGACACTACTGTGCTGTGTAATGTGACTGACGGACACGACTGTGCAGTGTAATGTGACTGATGGACACTACTGTGCTGTGTAATGTGACTGATGGACACTACTGTGCTGTGTAATGTGACTGACGGACACTATTGTGCGGTGTAATGTGACTGATGGACACTACTGTGCTGTGTAATGTGACTGATGGACACTACTGTGCGGTGTAATGTGACTGACGGACACTACTGTGCTGTGTAATGTGACTGACTGACACTACTGTGCTGTGTAATGTGACTGATGGACACTACTGTGCTGTGTAATGTGACTGATGGACACTACTGTGCTGTGTAATGTGACTGATGGACACTACTGTGCGGTGTAATGTGACTGACGGACGCTACTGTGCGGTGTAATGTGACTGACGGACACTACTGTGCTGTGTAATGTGACTGACGGACACTACTGTGCAGTGTAATGTGACTGATGGACACTACTGTGCGGTGTAATGTGACAGATGGACACTACTGTGCTGTGTAATGTGACTGATGGACACTACTGTGCTGTGTAAAGTGACTGATGGATGCTACTGTGCAGTGCAATGTGACTGCTGGACACTACTGTGCGGTGTAATGTGACTGATGGACACTACTGTGCGGTGTAATGTGCCTGATGGACACTACTGTGCTGTGTAATGTTACTGATGGACACTACTGTGCGGTGTAATGTGACAGATGGACACTACTGTGCTGTGTAATGTGACTGCTGGACACTACTGTGCGGTGTAATGTGACTGATGGACACTACTGTGCGGTGTAATGTGACTGACGGACACTACTGTGCGGTGTTATGTGACTGACGGACACTACTGTGCTGTGTAATGTGACTGATGGACACTACTGTGCGGTGTAATGTGACTGACGGACACTACTGTGCGGTGTAATGTGACTGATGGACACTACTGTGCAGTGTAATGTGACTGACGGACACTACTGTGCTGTGTAATGTGACTGACGGACACTACTGTGCGGTGTAATGTGACTGATGGACACTACTGTGCAGTGTAATGTGACTGACGGACACTACTGTGCTGTGTAATGTGACTGATGGATGCTACTGTGCTGTGTAATGTGACTGATGGACACTACTGTGCGGTGTAATGTGACTGATGGACACTACTGTGCTGTGTAATGTGACTGACGGACACTACTGTGCTGTGTAATGTGACTGACGGACACTACTGTGCTGTGTAATGTGACTGATGGATGCTACTGTGCAGTGCAATGTGACTGACGGACACTACTGTGCTGTGTAATGTGACTGACGGACACTACTGTGCGGTGTAATGTGACTAACGGACACTACTGTGCTGTGTAATGTGACTGATGGATGCTACTGTGCAGTGTAATGTGACTGATGGATGCTACTGTGCAGTGCAATGTGACTGACGGACACTACTGTGTGGTGTAATGTGACTGATGGACACTACCGTGCTGTGTAATGTGACTGATGGATGCTACTATGCGGTGTAATGTGACTGACGGACACTACTGTGCAGTGTAATGTGACTGATGGATGCTACTGTGCAGTGTAATGTGACTGACGGACACTACTGTGTGGTGTAATGTGACTGATGGACACTACCGTGCTGTGTAATGTGACTGATGGATGCTACTGTGCAGTGTAATGTGACTGACGGACACTACTGTGCGGTGTAATGTGACTGACGGATGCTACTGTGTGGTGTAATGTGACTGATGGACACTACCGTGCTGTGTAATGTGACTGATGGATGCTACTGTGCGGTGTAATGTGACTGACGGACACTACTGTGCGGTGTAATGTGACTGATGGACACTACTGTGCTGTGTAATGTGACTGACGGACACTACTGTGCTGTGTAATGTGACTGACGGACACTACTGTGCAGTGTAATGTGACTGATGGACACTACTGTGCAGTGTAATGTGACTGACGGACACTACTGTGCTGTGTAATGTGACTGACGGACACTACTGTGCGGTGTAATGTGACTGATGGACACTACTGTGCAGTGTAATGTGACTGACGGACACTACTGTGCTGTGTAAGGTGACTGACGGACACTACTGTGCTGTGTAATGTGACTGACGGACACTACTGTGCGGTGTAATGTGGCTGATGGACACTACTGTGCGGTGTAATGTGACTAACGGACACTACTGTGCGGTGTAATGTGATTAACGGACACTACTGTGGGGTGTAATGTGACTAACGGACACTACTGTGCGGTGTAATGTGACTAACGGACACTACTGTGCGGTGTAATGTGACTATCGGACACTACTGTGCGGTGTAATGTGACTGACGGACACTACTGTGCTGTGTAATGTGACTGATGGATGCTACTGTGCAGTGCAATTTGACTGACGGACACTACTGTGTGGTGTAATGTGACTGACGGACACTACTGTGTGGTGTAATGTGACTGACAGACACTACTGTGCAGTGTAATGTGACTGACGGACACTACTGTGCCGTGTAATGTGACTGACGGACACTACTGTGCTGTGTAATGTGACTGATGGATGCTACTGTGCAGTGCAATGTGACTGACGGACACTACTGTGCGGTGTAATGTGACTGACGGACACTACTGTGCGGTGTAATGTGACTGACGGACACTACTGTGCAGTGTAATGTGACTGTCGGACACTACTGTGCGGTGTAATGTGACTAACGGACACTACTGTGCGGTGTAATGTGACTGACGGACACTACTGTGCTGTGTAATGTGACTGATGGACACTACTGTGCGGTGTAATGTGACTGACGGACACTACTGTGTGGTGTAATGTGACTGATGGACACTATTGTGCGGTGTAATGTGACTGACGGACACTACTGTGTGGTGTAATGTGACTGACGGACACTACTGTGCAGTGTAATGTGACTGATGGACACTATTGTGCGGTGTAATGTGACTGACGGACACTACTGTGTGGTGTAATGTGACTGACGGACACTACTGTGTGGTGTAATGTGACTGACGGACACTTCTGTGCGGTGTAATGTGACTGACGGACACTACTGTGCTGTGTAATCTGACTGACGGACGCTACTGTGTGGTGTAATGTGACTGACGGACACTTCTGTGTGGTGTAATGTGACATATTGACACTACTGTGTGGTGTAATGTGACTAATGGACACTACTATGAGGTGTAATGTGACTAGCGAACACTACTGTGCAGTGTGATGGGAATTGGTACTATTCTGTTGCCCCTATATTTTTGGCGCTTCCCCCTGCAGGGGGAAGTGGCATGTGTAAAAGGCTGCTCTACCTGGCGCAAAGTGTAAAAGGGTGCTCTACCTGGAATAATGTGTGACTGGCTCTACATGGTGCAATATGTAAAAGGGGGCTGTATCTGGCGTAATGTATATAAGGGGCACTACCTGATGTATGTATATAAGTGGTACTACTGTGTGACGTAATTTTGAATAATGTTGACCACTGTGAGTCATAATTGTTTTACGCCCCTATATTTTATGTAATTTTTTTATGACCCTATATTTATGGATCTTGGGGGAGGGGGTGGGGGACACACACACACCAAAATGTCTAGTTGCAGCTCTGAGAATGAGATTGGTCACATTTGTATTTGTAGAAAGGCGCAAAGTTGATAGTTTGCAGGAGGGCGCCGAACACCCTAGCACCAGCCCTGATAGAGGTAATACATTGCAAACTGACACATAGGTGGTCATTCCGAGTTGTTCGCTCGTTATTTTTTTATCGCAACGGAGCGATTAGTCGCTAATGCGCATGCGCAATGTCCGCAGTGCGACTGCGGCAAGTAAATTTGCTATGCAGTTAGGTATTTTACTCACGGCATTACAAGGTTTTTTCTTCGTTCTGGTGATCGTAATGTGATTGACAGGAAGTGGGTGTTTCTGGGCGGAAACTGGCCGTTTTATGGGTGTGTGTGAAAAAACGCTACAGTTTCTGGGAAAAATGCGGGAGTGGCTGGAAAAACGGAGGAGTGTCTGGGCGAGCTACTCAGAAACTGCTAAGAGAGGTCTATTCGCAATATTGCGAATCCGTCGGTCGCAATTTTGAGAAGCTAAGATTCACTCCCAGCTAAAAGCAGCTTGCGAGCGAACAACTCGGAATGAGGGCCATTATGCGTGTAACAGCAGACAGAAGCAAAACTTTAGATTCCCGACTGTGAAGGATCATTTACACAATCGTTCCCTACTGGTACAGACAAAGATCATATATACACAATGGTGACAACACAATCAAAACTGATGTCAAGTATATTCGATCTCCAACTTCATTCCATGTGTGTCGATATTTCAAATGTCCATCATTATCCAATGGAAAAGCTCACAAGAGAAAAAGGCACAAACAAACCAATAGAGAAACAGGGCAGATAGTTAGTAAGGCAGTTCTGGTAGGGAAAAGGGAAGTGTATTAGAGAAACCATTTCATCCCAAACTCAAGATTTAATCCATTAGGTGACAAGGTTTTGAGTTGATGTATAGTTTTCATTTCTAATTGAGCCAAACATTTATCAGTATTATGTGCCCTCCAATTCCCCTTCACCAATTTAATGCCTATAAAGCTTTTAAGACCTTTTAAGGTGCAACTGTGTTGCTCTTTGAAATGGGCAGATACACTGTGTATGATTTGTTTATTCCTTTAGAAAATCTAGTTGGGATTGAAACGTTAAAAAATGACCTCAGTGTCCATGAGTTTTACTTTACAATTGTTGTTTCTGAGTGCCACTCCTCTGTACTATGTGTGCTCTCTCTCTCTCTCTCTCTCTCTCTCTCTCTCTCTCTCTCTCTCTCTCTCTACATACACGTACGTGTGTGTGTGTGTGTGTGTGTGTGTGTGTGTGTGTGTGTATATACACATCTTGCTTCACTCTGTCCCTACTGTCCAAATAATTTTCTACCATACTCGAGCCAAGTGCAAGTGCAAGCAGATGGTGACCAACATTCCCTAAATAACGGAGCACGGACGTTAACTTGTTTTACATCTACCCGCGGCCATGTTTTAAATGGTGAAGAAAGGATTTGCTATGCTATAAATAATTGTCTACTTCGCAGCTAAGGATTTCAGCTAAGCAAAATCTATATTTATAATTAACTGCCCATGGTTGAACAGACTTGATTTATTAATCTACAACATCACTGCAATATAGTGGATAAAACAAAGTCTTTCCAAATCCATCAAGTGAAAATTATTCTTCATACAGATAAGTTTAGAGCATCTGAACTACTGTGTTATGTTTGTATTACAGGGAATAACTATGATGCACATTTGAAACAATTATTGTTTCTTTCCAGCTCACAGAGACTAAACAAATAAATAAATAAATAATAATAAAAATAAATATATGAGATTTTATACAGTGTATATATATACACACACACACACACACACACACACACACACACACACACACACACATATAAAACATAACATCTAAATAAAATATCCTCTGTAATCTGAAAAGCATATAACAATGTTTATCTGAGGAAGTGTGTGACTATTATAGTTTTACATGTATCCCACTGGTATGATGTTTTAGATTGGAGCGATAGATAAAAAAAAAAATGATTTTATATATACACATACAGCTTGCCAGTGCTTTCAATTCTTGATTTTTACTAATGTATCAGACCTCATTAATGAAAAATACCCCCCACCCCCTGCATGCAGCAGCATAACCCCTGGGGGTCTCTTTATTAATCACTTTTGTCCTTAGAATATATGGAAGCTACTGTTTCTGCAGATTTAAGGCAGAATCTCTGTAGAGAGCAGGAGAGCTTTCCATCCACCATCTGCGGCAGCAGCCTCCCCTGCAGCTTCCTATGGGAGAGTATTTAACAAGATCATGAATTTGTGGGATAAGAGCGTCATCAGTTGGCATTAGCGCATGAGCTACATTGGAAAAAATAAAACAAGTTGCCTGTTGGCGCAGTATTTATTTATTTATTAACAGTTTCTTATATAGCGCAGTAAATTTCATTGCGCTTTACAATTTGAAATAAACAGTCATAGAGGTAGGAAGGCCCTACTCGCAAGCTTACAATCTATAGGGAAATAGGCATGTGTACACAAGGATAGATGTTATCTATTGCAGAGTCATCCACCAGATTGCAAAGGTTCCTAGTGGGCTGTATGATATGGTCATACAGCAATGATGAACCGGGCTTGCGAGGAAGGGAAAGTGAAGAATGAGAAGACATGTGAGGATATGTGTGGACTGTGCAGAGTGGATGCAATTTGATAGGCAGGTTCATGAAAGTTATGTGGCCAGTTCTGGAATTTGATATGCTTGCCTAAAGTGGTGAGTTTTTAGGGAATGCTTGAAGGTTTGGAGACTAGAGGAGAGTCTTATTGTGCGTGGTAGAGCATTCCACAGAGTGGTTGCAGCCCGATTAAAGTTCTGCAATCGTGAGTGGGAGCGAGTTATGAGTGTGGATGAGAGACGCAGGTCTTGTGGAGAGTGAAGAGGTCGGGTTGGGAGATATTATGAGATAAGCGAAGTGATGTACGTTGGTGTAGTTCGGTTAATAGCCTTGTGTGTGAGTAAAAGTATTTTATATTGACTGCGGTGGAGTACAGGTAACCAATGGAGGGACTGACAGAGTGGATCTGCAGACGATGAACGTCTAGCAAGGAAGATAAACCTCGCCACTGCATTCAGAATGGATTGTAGTGGTGAGAGTCTCGTTTTGGGAATACCAGTTAGGAGACTATTGCTATAATCAATGCGGGAGATAATGAGAGCGTGGATTAGAGTTTTAGCAGTGTCTTGTGTAAGGATTGGTCGTATTTTGGATATGTTTTTTAGATGCATGTAACATGATCTTGAGACAGATTGAATGTGGGGAACAAAGGACAGATCAGAATCAAGGATGGCACCTAGGCAGCGAGCTTGTGGGGTAGGGTAGATAGTCGAGTTTTCAACAGTGATAGAAATATCAGGTTGGTACCTACTATTGGCCGGTGGAAATATAATTAACTCTGTCTTTGAAATATTCAGTTTGAGGTGGCGAGATGTCATCCAGGATGAAATGGCAGAAAGGCATTCAGTGACACGGTCCAGTACAGATAGGGACAAGTCAGGGGAGGATAGGTAGATTTGTGTATCATCTGCGTACAGATGATACTGAAAACCAAAAGAGCTAATTAGTTTACCAAGAGATGAGGTATAGATAGAGAAAAGCAGAGGACCCAAGACTGAGCCTTGCGGTACTCCAACTGAAAGAGGTAGCGAAGAGGAGGTAGATTCAGAGAAGCGAACACTGAAGGAGCGATTAGATAGATAGGATAGGAACCAAGAAAGGGCTGTGTCTTTAAGACCTAGGGATTGTAGTGTCTGTATGAGAAGAGAGTGGTCTACAGTGTCACATGCAGCAGATAGATCTAGAAGAATAAGTAGTGAGTAGCGGCCTTTAGACTTCGTAGTGACCAAATCATTAACCACTTTAGTCAGTGCTGTGTCTGTGGAGTGTAGGGAACGGAAGCCTGACTGAAGTGGGTCCAATAAAGTGTGTGAGTTAAGAAAGTGTGTGAGTCGAGTGTAGGCAAGTCTCTCAAGTAGCTTAGAGAGTCAAGGGAGCTGAGAGATAGGGCGGTAGTTTGAGAGAGCATTAGGGTCAGAATTTTGTTTTTTTTAAATGGGAGTAATCACTGCATGCTTGAAGAGTGAAGGAAAAATACCAGTAGAGAGAGAGAGATTACAGATGTTAGTTAAGGTAGGGATGAGCACCAGAGACAGAGCTTTACTTATTTGTGAGGGTAAAGGATCAAGAGGAGAGGTAGTAGAGAAGCAGGATGAGAAGAGTGTATTCTTAAGTATATTAAAAGTGGTTGGTTTGATTCCCAGAGGACCCTGCTGCTTGACTGTGAGGTGGTCAGTCCCCAGTCACATACCCACTGCCTCCACAGCCTCACACAGAGGCGCAATAGAAGTTTGTGGGAGCTATGGACCTCATCCATGTGTCTCCTTTCCAGGGGGTGACACCAAAATGTCAAATCCTCCACAATGACTGTAAGCCAGATGCTGCACTGTGACATTATCCTGCAGCGCCCAGCCCCTGTCACTGCGCAGGAGCTGGGAATTCAGGCAGTGTCCAGGGGAAGCCCAGGATCTATGGGAATGCAGGACACATTCCCGCAGTGATACAAATGGGGGCTCCCTATGAATCCACGCAGGACCGTATCTTGCATCAGATGAGCTGTGCAACCACACGGGCCACCCACCACGGCACTTTGTCCCTTTACTGCTCCGGGCTCCCCCTCCTCCCTCCGCTTCCCAAGTACTCTGCTTGGGGGACGGAATTTCATGGAATGACGTTCTGTCATGACGTCACAACGCAACCGCATCATTCCGCGAAACTCCGCGCCCGAGCAGAGTACTAGAGAGGAGGAGAGGGAGCCCAGAGCACTTCCTGCGCGCTGGTCCCAGCCGGCTAACAGAAGTCCTTGCTGGCAGCAGCATCCCTGGCGGGTGCAGCTTTACCTCACACCCCACACACCAGCAGGAGGACACAGCCCAGCATGACACCCAGCATCAGAAACCCCTGGCAACAAGCATGACACCCAGCACATAAAACCCCTGGCAATGAGCAGGTAATTTAAAAGTAATTAGAAGCTTTACTGTGGGGCATAATGTATCATGGACATTGCAGTGTGTGGCACAATATGGTGGAGAGAGCATTACTGTGTGGGGCTTAATATGGTGGAATTGATTATTTTTCCCTGTGGTGGCCGTTATCTGTTGGTGCAGCGTCAAAAACTGGTGTGTAAGGTACAAACAGAAAACGATATAAAAACTAGCGCTATTATTGTTTTACAAATTATTAAAACAATCGTGAGTGAAAAATTTAGAAAACATTTAGCTTCATCCAGATCTGTCCTCAAGTGGTCCCACGTTATTGAAAAGACACTCACATTAAAATGTAACCTTGCGTTCCCATCAAGGTATCTTTAAGCCAATAGAGGATAACTGTGGTTGGTGTCAAAGGCAGTAAAACCGTAGGAATCACACTTACATTAGCGTTCAGTCTCGAGTGCACTGAAAGGTTTAATTTAAATCCCCCGCATATTGTAGACAGGAGGCAGGCAGACCGATGTACTTACAAATCCACATAAATTTATTCATAAAAACATCAAGGACATGGATACTGCAACAGAACCTCCCACAGCTTAAAGGATGGTCGTCACGATGTAAAAAACTTCAGCGCGTTTCAAGGATTCTCTCCCCTTTGTCAAGAAGTGTTGTTTGGATCCTGGTGTTCCCGAATTTATCCTGGGCAGGTTCTGATCACATGATGACATACAACCAATCCCAATTTCAACCCCATTCAGAAACAGGTGGTACATCGTTACAGAACATTTTGTATACATCTATAATATATTTGCTAAAAACAAATGTTCACTCCAGTATAATGTTAAAATGTATCAAATATAACATATAAAGGAACTTTAACATCTAGTATATAAACACTTTTATAAACTGTGCCGTATATATGTACAATGGAATCCCGACACGCTGCCCGGCTGACCCAATCACGTGACTCGGACTGGGCAAATCGGATTCTAAGTGTTTTGTGCGGCAATTACAAAAAAATACCCGTTCCATAACATCTACTGTTACTGAAGCCCCACTGTCGGGAAGCTACAATTCTAGTTATTTTGTACATACAACGTGGTGATGGATAGTAGAGTAAAAACGGATGCAAGAGTCCCGCTATCATGTTTTTACTTGTATCGAGGATTAGCGGCTTCAATGGGCATAAGTGATGCTGAACCATGGTGGTCATTCCGAGTTGTTCGTTCGTTATTTTTTTGTGGCAACGGAGCGATTAGTCGCTAATGCGCATGCGCAATGTCCGCAGTGCGACTGCGTCAAGTAAATTTGCTATGCAGTTAGGAATTCTACTCACGGCATTACAAGGTTTTTTCTTCGTTCTGGTGATCGTAATGTGATTGACAGGAAGTTTGTGTTTCTGGGCGGAAACTGGCCGTTTTATGGGTGTGTGCGAAAAAACGCTACCGTTTCTGGGAAAAACTCGTGAGTGGCTGGAGAAACAGAGGAGCGTCTGGCCGAACGCTGGGTGTGTTTGTGACGTCAAACCAGGAACGAAACGGACTGAACTGATCGCAGATGCCGAGTAAGTCTGGAGCTACTCAGAAACTGCTAAGAAGTTTCTATTCGCAAATTTGGTAATCTTTCGTTCGCAATTTTGATAAGCTAAGATTCACTCCCAGTAGGCGGCGGCTTAGCATGTGCAAAGCTGCTAAAAGCAGCTTGCGAGTGAACAACTCGGAATGAGGGCCCATAAACGTAGTTTATATAAACACAATTAGGAAGATATTCCAGGTATAAATGTTTAACTATGAATAGGAGGAGATATCTTAAACTCCTCAAAAATAAAGGATAATTTACCTATTACAAAAGCTCCGCAGGGACATAGGGGTAATGCATTGCAGACTGACACATCACACGTGTAACATCAGACAGTCGGGAAGGATCATTTATACAATCAAATGATCTTACAGAAATGAGAGGTTCTTTTATTATATACCAGTACATTGAACCCTACTGGTACAGACAAAGATCATATATACACAATGGTGACAATACAATCAAAACTGATGTCAAGTATATTCGATCTCCAACTTCATTCCAGGGTGTATATTTACTAAGCTCCCAATTTTGACCGAGATGGCGTTTTTTCTTCAAAGTGTCATCTCGGGAATTTACTAAACTCAAATCTCAGTAGTGATGAGGGCATTAGTATTTTTTTTTAAGTCAAAGAAAAAAAATACGCCTGTTTTTTGATACAACTCGGTAATTTACTAAAAATTGTATTTCACAAACACTGCCGGCAATAGCCAAACACTGCCGTGAAAAAATACAAATCGTAAAAAAAAGCAGTTTTAAAACAGACCTGCTTTTTTTTACCGTGTTCTGATAGGCATGCACGGATCCATGATATCCGTGCATGTTTATCAGTGGGAAGGGGTGGGAAATTGTGTAAAACAAACCGCATACCCGGACCACGCACTGAAAGGGTTCCAATGATGGGAACTTTGCGGTCAGAGGTTGAGGTTACTCGCGGTCAACCGCTGACGCAAAGTTCCCATCATTGGATACAATGGAGTGCCTATGCGCAACATTGTATCTTCAATGCACAGCCTCACTGACACTACAGGAGGTCACAGCCAATCAGGAGGGTGCCACGACGTGGCGCTCCCTGATTGGCTGAAGGGACGCTCTTTGACAGGAGTCAGGAGGGGTCCCGGCAGACGGGGAAAGGGGTTCCATGTGTAAACATGGGTCCCCTTTCAGTGCGTGGTCCGGGTATGCGGTTTTTTTTTTTGCCAAGTACGTGGATTACAAAGAAAGAACTGGACACACTGGATGTAGGTGAGTATAATTAAATTTTCAGGTACCCCGGATTCTATGTGGAGACGTGGACAGAGTCGGCATCTGAACATAGGTAAGTATGTTTGTGTCGACATGTATGTAATAAAGTTGTACTTTCAAGGTGTTCGTGTCCTGTTTTTATTTAGGTATTTTTTTGCAGAAGAACTACAGGTACCAGTGGGCCCGTTCCCCCCCCCCCGCATGCTGGTACTTGTGGTTCTCCAAGTACCAGCTTGCGGGGGAGGCTTGCAGGGACTTGTAGTTCTTCTGCAAAAAACAATATTCTTTATTTTACACTTGGCTATCAGCCCCCTGTCCACCGCCCTTGGATGGGGGGGACAGCCTCGGGCTTCATCCCTGGCCCTTGGGTGGCTGGAGGGTGGGACCCCTTGATTTAAGGGGTCCCCTCTCCTCCAGAGCTCCCCGGCCAGGGGTGACTAGTTAGTGATTTAATGCCAGGGCCACAGGGACCTATATAAAAGTGTCCCCCAGCTGTGGCATTATTTCTCTGACTAGTGGAGCCCGGTGCTGGTGTAAAAAATACGGGGGACCCCTACGCTTTTTGTCCCCCGTATTTTTTTGCACCAGGACCAGGCGCAGAGCCCGGTGCTGGTTGATGAAATGTGGGGGATCCCCAGTCATTTTTTTCCTCATATTTTTTCAACCAGGAGCGTCTCAAAGAGCCCGAGGCTGGTTTTACTTAGGAGGGGGGACCCCACGCATTATTTTTTGCGACTTTAAACTATTTTTTTATTTTTTAAAGATGCACAATGAAACCCTGCATGGATCTCACAGATCCAGCCAAGTTTAATTGTTTTAATGTTGGCAGTGTTTTACTTTTCACTCCCGTAAAACACTGCCAAAAAATATGAATGACATCGACATCGGAAAACTCGGAAATGTAAAATACGACAGCTTAGTAAATGAGTTGTAATAAATTCAAAAAGTTGCAAAATTACACATTCGATGTCATTCGTGTTTGAACTTTAATCTCATTCTGAAAATTACGATTTTTAGTAAATATACCCCCATGTGTGTCGATATTTCAATTGTCCATCATTATCCAATGGAAAAGCTCACAAAAAAAAAAGGCACAAACAAACAGAGAGAGAAACAGGGCAGATAGTTAGTAAGTCAGTTATGGTAGGGAAAAGGGAAGTGTATTAGAGAAACCATTTCATATCAAACTCAAGATTTAACCCATTAGGTGACATGGTTTTGAGTTGATGTATAGTTTTCATTTCTAATTGAGCCAAAGGGAGAACTGGCAGGATGCTTAAAGAGCGTATGTCAGAGCACACTAGAAACATAAAAAAGGGCTATGAATTACATAGTGTATCTGCCCATTTCAAAGAGCAACATAGTTGCAACTTGAAAGGTCTTAAAAGCTTTATAGGGATTAAATTGGTAAAGAGGAATTGGAGGGTACATAATACTGATAAATGTTTTGCTCAATAAGAAATGAAAACTATACATCAACTCAAAACCTTGTCACCAAATGGGTTTAATCTTGAGTTTGAGATGGACGGGGCCAAGCACCGGGATGTAAAAGGCCATTTAAAAATGACGGGGAATGCGGCACTGAAGCAAGTGCCTCGCTGACAGGGACACCAGCCCTATGTCAGCGAGGCACCTGTGGTTGGACAGCGGATCCAGTGCTGGATCCGCTGTCCAATCACCCATAAGCGGCGCTGGAGGCGGACGTGGCAGCGGGGTTGAAGCAGGAGTGAGTTCGTCTCTCCCCTGTCCTTCCTCCTCCTTCCTACCGTCACAGCGAGCAGCCGTCTTCCCTTCCGACCCAGGCAGCAGCACTCTGCACTCTCCCCTCCTGTCCTAGCCAGCAGCTCTCTCCACTTCCGTGCGGCCCGGCGGCAGCAGCTGCAGCATAATAGGCAGGTTAGTGGTTTTTTATTTATTCTCTCTCTCTCTCTCTCTCTCTCTCTCTCTCTCTCTCTCTCTCCCCCTCCCACTCTCTTCTCCCCCCTCCCTCATGTATAAAGTATAATATGAATTTGTGCAGGTTGGATGTCATCGGTGTGGGATGTAGGTAAGTAATCTGTCTCTCATTTTTACAGGTACCCCTATTGGATTCTACATGGACAAGTGTACATGATCGGAGATGGGATGTAGGTAAGTGTGTGTGAGTGTGTAAGTGTGTTTTAATAACATTTTACTTTCACAGTGTCTGTGTTGTGGCCCGTTATTTCCCCACATGCTTGTGCTTGAGGTTCTCCAACTACCAGCAAGCACAAAGATAGATAAGTATAAGCCAGCTTAATTATTGTATAAGTGATATTGCTTGTCTTCTATTTTTTATTTTTGCTGCTTTTTCTTTGAGAGTAACAGGGAGTTAGACCTTGCAAACAATATGGGAGGGCCTGTGATTGCGGACCTCACTCAGTGCATGTCATGCAAGATGTATGCACACCTGGAGCTACCGGCCCAGTGTGAATACATCTGCACGAGGTGTGTGCAAACGGTTGCCCTGGAAGCCCAGGTAACTGATCTAGAGCAAACCGTTACGCGACTGAGGGAGATTCACAATCTCGAGCGTAGTTTAGACAGAACGGTGGAGGAGTTGTGGGAGGGGTCACTGGTAGAAGAGGATGATGATCAGGTAGCCAGTTGGGTCACAGTTAGAAGGAAGAAAAAGAGGGGGAGGCACGACATCTCCGAACTATCAAACACGAACAAATTTGCCCGATTGAACGAGGAATCGGAGGATGATAGTGAAGAAATGACGGTGCCGGAGGAGACTGCTCCCTCTAGCGTCCAGAGGTGCGGTCCCTTTGGTGCGGTTGGGATAAAAGATAGAGAGGTACCTAGTCAAATGGTGGTGGTAGGGGATTCTATCATCAGGAAGGCAGATAGGGCAATCTGCTACCGGGACCGAGATCGCCGTACAGTCTGTTGTCTCCCGGTGCTCGGGTACGGCACATCGCGGACCGGGTAGATAGATTGTTGGGAGGGGCTGGCAAAGACCCGGCGGTCTTGGTGCACGTTGGCACCAATGACAAAGTTAGCGGAAGGTGGGATGTCCTTAAGAAAGACTATAGGGACTTAGGAAAGAAACTGAAGGCAAGGACATCTAAGGTAATATTCTCAGAATTATTACCCGTGCCACGCGCTAGTCCAGGGAGGCAGAGGGAGATTAGGGAGGTAAATGTGTGGCTTAGGGATTGGTGCAGGAAAGAGGGGTTTGTGTTCCTGGAACACTGGGCGGACTTCTCAGTCAGGCGCCATCTCTTTTGTCGTGACGGATTGCACCTGACTGAGGAGGGGGCAGCGGTGCTGGGGGGAAGGATGGTTAGAAGGTTGGAGGAGATTTTAAACTAGGAGCCTGGCGGGAGGGTTTAGCTAGAAACTACGGGTCATGCAGTGAGAATAGTGGGGATGGCGGTAGTAAACGAAATGGGGGAGAAGTTGGGGGGAGGGTAAGAGCAGGCAGTAAGGTTACTAACATGGGTACTAAAACGGATATTACCAAAGCACTAACCAATGACGATTACAGGTCATCCTTGCTACATAAGGTGAAAGATGTCCCTAACACAAGGGAAAATACTTATCTTAGTTGTTTGTATGTAAACGCCAGAAGCATTACTGGTAAAAAGGGTGAACTAGAAATACTTGCAGCAAGCAAACAGTATGATATTATAGGCATTACTGAAACTTGGTGGGATAAATCTCATGATTGGACAGTCAATCTAGAGGGCTATACACTGTTTAGGAGAGACAGACTAAATAAAAAGGGTGGAGGGGTGTGTCTGTACGTAAAGCCGTTTTTAAAACCTAATATATGGGAAGATATTCAGGAGGGGACTGTAGACACTGTTGAGACATTATGGGTAGAAATTGCATGCGGGGAAAAAGGAACAAAAAAGTTAGTATTGGGTGTATGCTATAGGCCGCCTGGTATCAACGCATCTGATGATGAATTGTTACTAAAGCAAATTGAAAAAGCAGCAGGAGTAGGAGACATAGTAGTGATGGGCGATTTTAACTATCCAGATATAAACTGGAAAAACGATTCATGTGATACTGCTAGGGGCAGTATGTTTTTAAACACACTTAATGATAACTACTTAGTTCAACTAATTGAGGAACCAACTAGGTACAATGCAATCTTAGACCTGGTATTAACAAACAATCAGGATTTGGTATCGGGTATTATAGTAGGGGAACCCATAGGAAACAGCGACCACAATATGGTCACATTCAATATCAGTTTCTACAAACAGCCCTATACTGGTTCAACTAGGACTTTAAACTTTAGCAAAGCAAATTTTGAAAATATGAGGGTATTTTTCAGGGATATTGAATGGGAAGGTTTGTTTTTAGGAAAAAATACTACGGAGAAATGGGAGGTACTAAAATTCCTGCTAGCTAAAAAATACACTCAAATATATTCCTATGAGTAGCAAAAAAGGGAATAAAAATCATAAACCGATGTGGCTTAACAAAAGGATTAAGGAACTTATGGGCAAGAAAAGGCGAGCATTTAAAAAATACAAATCTGACGGGGAAGCAGAGTCATTTCAGCACTATAAGGAATGTAACAAAAATTGCAAAAAGGAAATAAGAGCGGCTAAAGTAGAAACTGAAAAACTAGTAGCAAAGGAAAGCAAAGCGAATCCCAAAAAAATCTTTAAATACATTAATAGCAAGAGATTAAAAAAGGAGAGTATAGGCCAGTGGTGGCCAAACAGTCGATCGCGATCGACTGGTCGATCGCGGACATGCGACCAGTCGATCGCGATCATCTGCCCGTCCACACTCAGCCGCCCGTCCAGTCACACACAAACGCTGTAGCAGGGGGAGCCGGGGAGCCAAGGCAGCAGCGCTGACGAAGTGCAGCAGAGAGCCGGTGAGCAGCGACGGGTGCGGAAGAGCCGGGGACCGAGTCAGCGGCGATGTCCAGGAGGGCAGAGGCAGCGGCGGTGAGCAGGTAAGACGGGGAGCGGAGACAGCAGCAACAGGTGCGGGAGAGCCGGGGACCGAGTCAGCGGCGATGTCCAGGAGGGCAGAGGCAGCGGCGGTGAGCAGGTAAGACGGGGAGCGGAGACAGCAGCAACAGGTGCGGGAGAGCCGGGACCGAGTCAGCGGCGATGTCCAGGAGGGCAGAGGCAGCGGCGGTGAGCAGAGAGCCGGGGAGCAGATGTAGTGTTCGGGGGAGCCGGGTAACTGTCACCCCTATATTCATGTATGGCACGGTTGCAACGAAAGGGTGGTTAACCCTTGTGCTGCCACCGGTGTGCGCAGTGTGGTGCTGCTGCTGACAGCGATGAGTAGTGTGTCATTAATAATTATTATTATATACGTCGATGTATGTATATAATAATAATAATAATAATAACACACTCCCATCTGTAGCCGTGATGTGTGGCAGACACTCCCCCTCTGCCTCCGACACTCCCCCTCCACCTTTTGGAAACAGCTAAATTAGTGTTAGGGTCTCCTGCCCTGTGCTGCCACGTCGTCATGGCAACCGGGAGACAAGTGCTAGTGGAGTAACCTGAGCGCAGCTGATACTCCGGTTCGGGTCTTTTGCTGTGCAGTGGTTATAGGCTCTGTGCACGGCAGGGGATCCGGTGCTGGTTTTTGTGCTCACAGTCTGTGAGGTCTGAGTGGGGCGTGGACAGCACCTGCTTTATAAGGCCTCTTTTCAGGGTAAGCAGATGCTGCTGAATCTTTGTTGGTTAGTCAGTTCATGAAAGTTAGCCAGTACTGTGTAGCTTTGTATTTGTTTGTTGCTTACTGCAAATAGGCCTGGGAATTTGGTATTACACTCTGCCAATCCAGACCTAGCAGTAAGACTGGAGTCAGTCGTTTAGCTTGCTGGGGTTCTGTTACTACTCTGTGAACTTAGCAAGTTTGCGGCTGTATTCTAAGACTTGCCTGTCTAATCCTGTCTCACTGTGCTAGGTGTCAGGAGTCAGTTTAGTGGCAGTAAGCTAAAACCTGTGCACTGCAAGTGAGAATTAGGATTGTGGAGATTCTCCTTGTGTCTATCATTCCATCTCTGACCAAGGAGTTTACTGCCACACCCGTTGGTAACCCTTTAGGGTTTTGCTGTTGCCCTTAGCAACAGCATTTCGTGTTCTCTACGTATTAAAACACAACATCTTGCTTTTTCCATCTTAGCAGTTCTAATACAAGGGAGATACCCAGTTCCTTAGCCTCTGAGCTTCTCTGTTCACTTTGTGTGTATTTTGTTACCCTATCACCTTCTGTGTACGTTATGTCATATTCCCCAGTTTGTCTGTGAGTCCATCTGTTTTATTTATTTATTTATTATTTATTACCAGTTATTTATATAGCGCACACATATTCCGCAGCGCTTTACAGAGAATATTTGCCCATTCACATCAGTCCCTGCCCCAGTGGAGCTTACAATCTATATTCCTATCACGTTTTGCATAACAGTTCAAACACCAGTACATTCCTGCAGACACTGGAGTGCATAACAGTTCTGACACCAGTACTTTCCTGCTGGCACTGGTGTGCATAACATATTCAGCAGCCTAATACTCCTGTTGAAATTTTGTGGGAATATGGAGCATACCCCTCAAAATAAGTTGCAACAGGTGGTCGATCAGGTGCAGGTCCTGACTCGACAATTTAATGATTTGTCCATTAAAATGCACGCCTCCCAGGCTGCTGGCGGAGCTCCCGCAGCAGCAGCACCTGCAGGGGTTAAGGAGCCGAAAGTAAATCTCCCGGATCGTTTTTCTGGAGATCGCTCACAGTTCTTTTGTTTCAAGGAGAGCTGCAAGCTATACTTCCGGCTTAGGCCTCAGTCTTCTGGGTCGGAGATTCAGCGGGTCGGCATAGTGATTTGCTTGCTACAAGGAGACCCACAGGTCTGGGCATATGGGTTGCAGCCTGACTGTCCGTCGCTTAAAAGTGTTGATGCTTTTTTTACGGCACTGGGCATGTTGTATGATGAAAACCACAAAAGATAAAATGAAGCGCTATCCTGATCAGTATAAATTAAAACATATAACATTTATTAGACATTTATACAAACAACATTCATAACACGGCTTATAATTTCACCCTGTGGCCACTTATTAGTTGATCAACTTATTTACTGCAGTATAAATCAGCACAAATCCACATATTTATATTTGCAAAGATATAGATAGAGCAAAGCTTGGAGATGTTAGAAGCTGTTCGTTTAGAACAATTAGTTACTAACAGTTCATAACTTTTAGCCAGACGGAACCAGGCTCAATGATGTTAGACAGGCTCACTTAATATCATGCAAGAATCTTCAACTGTTAGTTCGTAACTTTCCGAAATGATTCAAAGCATGCAAACAATTGCTTAATGGAATAGCTGTTTGAATGTTAATACTCAGGATTTTTGTCCATAGAATAATTCAACTGCAAAGTCCAGCGTGGCCACGCTATTAAATAGAACCCGACACAACGTGTCTTCAGACCAGGTAACTGATTAAAGAAGTGACGTCTCACTCTTGATAGTTACCACTCTTGTCCTCACGTATAGGTGCGGGATGCAACAGATCAACGCCGTGGATGGCACTCCTCTACGCGTTTCTCCGCCTGTGTGCAGATCGGCGGCTTCTTCAAAGAATAATGAATGAATGGTGGTACCTTCTATCCGTCTGCTATTTATACGGAGATCGGTACTATTACTACTTCCTGGTTCCGTGATTTACGCATGCGCATTCCATGCGTTCCACTCATGCGGGTCGTCTCTTCAATTTATATCGCTATCAGCTGATAAGTCCCGTTTACATACAAGCGCTGTGCGCCTTCGAATAATGCAATCCACTTTGTAACATTATAATAATTATAATACTAAAGTGTACACAGATCCAGTTATTACTTATATCATTCATCATTAATCAGAAATATGTGCATATATATATTAAAACATAATCATTAAAAAAATATAGTTATTTAAAAAATTAAGGCAAATATTATATTCATCCCAGAACCTTTTTTCCTATACCGCTGATAATCATTAGAAATAATTCATAAAAAATGTACTTAATTCATCTTGAAATTTTGACACCAAAACATACGTATATTTAATTAATTAAAATATCTCCAAAGCAATTAAAAAATTATTTAATTGATTCATACATGAAAACATAATAATTTGACAAAATCAATGTATGGATGTAGATACCCCTATTGCTCTCATATCATAAATTGGGAGAGCGAGCTTGGGGCGGGCCTAGTTCTCTATTGCCGATTCATAGATGATTTATTTTTTATTTGGGATTCCAACCAAGCACCCCTCACTCCATTTTTAGATAGTTTTAATCAGAATCAATATGGCCTCACGTTCACTAGTAAATTTAATTGTGAAACCATCACATATTTGGATATAACCCTTTCTGTCATTGATAATAAATTAGCTACAGAAACATATGTGAAGGAAGTTGATCAGCACAAATTTTTAGATTATCGTAGCAATCATTTGAGGAAATGGCGTGATAATATTCCAAAAGGACAATTTATTCGCATGAAAAGGAATTGCTCGTCTAATGATGGGTTTGAGCGACAAGCTGGTAGACTCTATAATTCATTTATTGAACAAGGCTATCCAGAAGATCTATTGGTAAAGGCCTATGAGGAAGTACAGGGAATAAAAAGAGAGTCCTTACTCACTGGACAAAAAAGTGGACATAAGGTGGCTATAGGGACAAACGATAGAACTATGAATTTTATTACCCAATACAACTCATGTGCAACAGATATTAAAAATATAATAAGGAAGAATAATCAATTATTAAAGTTAGATCAACATGTAGGAGAATATATTACATCAGAGGGAGGAGTCACGTTTCGCAGAGCAGATAACCTGAAGGGCAAACTAGCACCCAGTCACTTTAGGAGAACAAATACTTATTCTAAAAATGATACCAAAGGAGGGATTTGGTTACCTACTAAATTACCTGTTGGATTCCACAGATGTGGGAAAGATAGGTGTGAAACTTGTAAATACACGGATAAAAAGTCAACTGATATATCATCTTTTGTCACAAAAGAGAGGTATGATATTAAGGATTTTCTCAATTGTAGTTCCAGCTATGTTATATACGTGCTGACTTGTGGTTGCGGAAAACAATATGTCGGCCGCACCACAAGGGCATTACATGTGAGGTTTATGGAACATAAACGTAACATTAATAATAAGGTTAAATCTCATTGCTTATCAAACCATATATCTAACTGCCCTCAAGGTATATGTGAGAAAATCAAAATTAAAGGTATTGAACAGATCAGTAGCACACAAAGAGGGGGTGATCGCTTCAATAGGTTATGTAAACGTGAAGCATTCTGGATTTTCAGATTATGCACATTAAAACCACAGGGACTGAATGACACAGTTGAATTGAATAATATATGAATAATATATGATATGAGAGCAATAGGGGTATCTACATCCATACATTGATTTTGTCAAATTATTATGTTTTCATGTATGAATCAATTAAATAATTTTTTAATTGCTTTGGAGATATTTTAATTAATTAAATATACGTATGTTTTGGTGTCAAAATTTCAAGATGAATTAAGTACATTTTTTATGAATTATTTCTAATGATTATCAGCGGTATAGGAAAAAAGGTTCTGGGATGAATATAATATTTGCCTTAATTTTTTAAATAACTATATTTTTTTAATGATTATGTTTTAATATATATATGCACATATTTCTGATTAATGATGAATGATATAAGTAATAACTGGATCTGTGTACACTTTAGTATTATAATTATTATAATGTTACAAAGTGGATTGCATTATTCGAAGGCGCACAGCGCTTGTATGTAAACGGGACTTATCAGCTGATAGCGATATAAATTGAAGAGACGACCCGCATGAGTGGAACGCATGGAATGCGCATGCGTAAATCACGGAACCAGGAAGTAGTAATAGTACCGATCTCCGTATAAATAGCAGACGGATAGAAGGTACCACCATTCATTCATTATTCTTTGAAGAAGCCGCCGATCTGCACACAGGCGGAGAAACGCGTAGAGGAGTGCCATCCACGGCGTTGATCTGTTGCATCCCGCACCTATACGTGAGGACAAGAGTGGTAACTATCAAGAGTGAGACGTCACTTCTTTAATCAGTTACCTGGTCTGAAGACACGTTGTGTCGGGTTCTATTTAATAGCGTGGCCACGCTGGACTTTGCAGTTGAATTATTCTATGGACAAAAATCCTGAGTATTAACATTCAAACAGCTATTCCATTAAGCAATTGTTTGCATGCTTTGAATCATTTCGGAAAGTTACGAACTAACAGTTGAAGATTCTTGCATGATATTAAGTGAGCCTGTCTAACATCATTGAGCCTGGTTCCGTCTGGCTAAAAGTTATGAACTGTTAGTAACTAATTGTTCTAAACGAACAGCTTCTAACATCTCCAAGCTTTGCTCTATCTATATCTTTGCAAATATAAATATGTGGATTTGTGCTGATTTATACTGCAGTAAATAAGTTGATCAACTAATAAGTGGCCACAGGGTGAAATTATAAGCCGTGTTATGAATGTTGTTTGTATAAATGTCTAATAAATGTTATATGTTTTAATTTATACTGATCAGGATAGCGCTTCATTTTATCTTTTGTGGTTTTTACATTTTTTGAGAGGTAACAGTGACCTCTTAGGTGAAGCAGCAATCCCAGATCAGGTGTATTGTTAGTTACATCCCAGATCTTTTAACTATTTGCGCCCAGGTGTTATCTTTCTTTTTCTTTCTATTGATGTTGTATGATGACCCTGACAAGACGGCCTCAGCCGAGGCTCAGATTTCGATCCTTAAGCAAGGGCGAAGGCCAGTTGAGGTTTACTGTACGGAGTTTCGGAGGTTGGCCCATGATACCCAGTGGAATGACCCAGCCCTGAGACACCAGTACCGAAGAGGTCTTTCTAACCAGATAAAGGACCAACTGGTACAATATCCCTTGCCTGATAGCTTGGATCAGCTCATGCAGTTATCCATCCGGGTGGATAGACGGCTGAGAGAGCGTAGGCTTGAAAGGGAGACTGAGATTTCCTTCCTTCCCAAGGGAACCTCAGACTCTGAGGAATTTTCTGAGGAGCGTATGCAGATTGGGGCTACCTGCCTCGCCTCGCGTGAGAAGACGCGGAGGAGACAGCAGGGGTTGTGTTTGTACTGTGGGAATAAAGGTCATGTGGTAGTATCATGTCCAGAAAAGCCGGAAAACTTCAGGGCCTGAGGGTGATGGGAAATATCCTGTCAGGCCAGAAGTCAGAATTTCCCAAGAAGACTTTTATCATTCCGGTGACCTTGAAGATCCTCGGTCAAACTGTCAAGACTGAGGCCTTTGTGGACAGTGGGGCCGACGGGGTTTTTATGGACCGCCAATTCGCCCTGAAACACTCTGTTCCCTTAGTACCCTTGGCATCGGAAATTGAGATTTGTGGGTTAAACGGGGAACCATTATCCCAAGGTAAAATTACCTCTTGCACTAGCCAGATTTCTTTGTTTATTGGAGCCACACACTCTGAAAAATTGTCCTTTTATGTGACTGTTGTACTTTTGCCCCATTGGTGTTGGGGTTACCCTGGTTAAGGGCCCACAATCCTCAATTTGACTGGGTCTCTGGGGAGATTCTTAGTTGGGGTACTGATTGTTTCAGGAGTTGCTTGAGCCTTCCCGTCAGGCTCTCGCAGCTAAGTTTGCCAGGATTGCCAGGGTGTTATGCAGATTTTGCGGACGTGTTCTCCAAAAAAGTTGCAGAGGTACTACCTCCCCATCGCCCCTATGACTGTGCCATTGATTTGTTGCCAAATGCTAAGCTTCCCAAGAGCAGGTTGTACTCCCTGTCACGTCCTGAGACTCAGGCCATGGCAGAGTACATTCAGGAGAACTTGGCTAAGGGATTTATCAGACCTTCACAGTCTCCAGTTGGGTCGGGGTTCTTCTTCGTGGGTAAAAAGGACGGTTCGTTGCGACCCTGCATCGACTTCAGGGAATTGAACCGTATCACGATTAAAAACTCATATCCACTGCCTCTCATTTCGGTCTTGTTTGACCAGCTTCGTACTGCCACCATTTTTTCTAAGATTGACCTACGCGGTGCGTACAATCTAATCCGAATAAGAGAGGGGGATGAATAGAAGACTGCCTTTAATACCCACTCAGGGCATTATGAATATTTGGTGATGCCTTTTGGGCTCTGTAATGCCCCGGCAGTCTTCCAGGATTTCATGAATGATGTGCTCAGGGAATATTTGGATAGATTCTTAGTTGTATACTTAGATGACATCCTAATCTTCTCCCATTCCCTGGAGGAACATCGGAAGCATGTACGCTTAGTCCTCCAGAAACTCAGAGACCACCGGCTTGGGGCGAAGCTGGAGAAGTGCGAATTTGAAGTTCAGCAAATCGCATTTCTAGGATATATTATCTCCCCAGAAGGTTTCCAAATGGAGGGTTCCAAGGTACAGGCAGTCCTGGATTGGGTGCAGCCCACTAGTTTGAAGGCGCTTCAGCGTTTCCTGGGCTTTGCGAATTTTTATAGACGATTTATCGCTGGATTTTCGTCTATAGTCGCGCCCTTGGTGGCACTCACTAAGAAAGGGGCGGATGTTGCTCACTGGTCTTGTGAGGCTAAAGCGGCTTTTGCCCGTCTCAAAAGGGCATTTGTTTCGGCCAAGGTGCTGCGACACCCAGATCCAGAGCGTCCTTTTGTGGTGGAGGTGGATGCCTCTGAGATGGGTATTGGGGCAGTGCTTTCTCAGATGGGAGTGTCTGATAATCGCCTTCATCCCTGTGCTTACTTTTCCCGTAAATTTTCGCCTGCCGAGATGAATTATGACGTGGGTAACCGGGAATTGTTGGCTATTAAGGATGCACTCGAGGAGTGGAGACACTGGCTAGAGGGGGCTAAGTTTGTGGTCTCAATTCTCACTGACCATAAGAATCTGGCATATTTAGAGTCAGCGAAGCGTCTCAATGCCAGGCAGGCACGATGGGCTTTGTTTTTTGCTCGCTTTAATTTTTTGATAACATATCGCCCTGGGTCAAAAAACATCAAGGCTGATGCGCTCTCGCGGAGTTTTGCTCCAATCCAGGAGACCACCGAGGAGCCGTTGCCCATTGTTTCCCCATCATGTATTAAAGTGGGCATTACCCAGGACCTCTTATCATTAGTCCTTAGAACACAGGAGCAGGCTCCTCCAGACCTTCCGGTAGGTCTTTTGTTTGTGCCTCCTAGGTTAAGACAGCGAGTATTCCTGGAATTCCATGCCAAGAAGTCGGCAGGTCACCCGGGTATTGCCAGAACTCGGGAGTTGCTATCTAGGGCGGTGTGGTGGCCCTCGGTGGCTAAGGATGTGGATCAGTGGGTTCGGGCATGTGACATCTGTGCCCGAAATAAGACTCCTAGAGGGGTTCCTGTTGGCCCATTACATCCACTCTCTATCCCATCTAAGCCATGGACCCACATTTCAATGGATTTTGTGGTGGACTTGCCCAAATCCTCGGGGATGACAGCCATCTGGGTTGTCGTTGACAGGTTTTCGAAGATGGCGCACTTCGTTCCACTGGTTGGGCTGCCATCAGCCAGACGCCTGTCTGAATTATTTATGCTGCATGTTGTGCGTCTCCACGGGTTGCCACTTGATGTGGTCTCTGACCGCGGATCCCAGTTTGTGGCCAAATTCTGGAGGGCATTTTGTTCCGATCTCTAGATTTCTGTCAGCTTGTCGTCAGGCTACCATCCGCAGTCTAATGGGCAGACTGAAAGGGTGAACCAGTCCTTGGAGCAGTTCCTCAGGTGTTATGTCTCCAAGTGTCAGACTGACTGGGTTGCTCATCTGTCCATGGCGGAGTTTGCCTATAACAACGCGGCTCACTCTGCTACAGGGATCTCTCCCTTCCTTTGTGTGTATGGGCATCATCCTAAGGCCAATTCTTTTGACCCCCTGGACTCCACGCCTGGTGGTTCCTCTGTGGTTTCGGTCCTTAGAGGTATTTGGCGGAAAGTGAAGAAAGCCCTTGTGTCTGTGTCATTAGTGACCAAAAGGGTTTTTGATAAGCGGAAAAGACCCTGCAGCTTCAAATTAGGAGACTTCGTCTGGTTGTCTACCAAGAATTTGAAGTTGAGACAGCCATCTCATAAGTTAGGGCCCCGGTTCATCGGCCCTTATAAGATCACCAGGGTTATCAATCCGGTGGCATTTCAGTTAGATCTGCCCCGTTCTTTGGGTATCAATAAAACATTTCATTGTTCCCTTTTAAAACGGGCGATTAGTAATCCTTCTTCCAGTGGAAGACCTTCCCCTCTTCTGATACGTGGCCAGAGGGAGTTTGTTGTTGAAAGGATTCTTGACTCCAAGGTGGTTCGGGGTCAGCTGTCATTTTTGGTGCACTGGAAGGGGTATGGCCCGGAGGAGCGGTCGTGGGTGCGCAGTTGTGATCTTCATGCCCCCAGACTGATACGCTCTTTCTTCTCGCAGTTCCCCGATAAACCCGGTGGTAGGGGTTCTTTGACCCCTTGTCAGAGGGGGGGTACTGTTAGGGTCTCCTGCCCTGTGCTGCCACGTCGTCATGGCAACCGGGAGACAAGTGCTAGTGGAGTAACCTGAGCGCAGCTGATACTCCGGTTCGGGTCTTTTGCTGTGCAGTGGTTATAGGCTCTGTGCACGGCAGGGGATCCGGTGCTGGTTTTTGTGCTCACAGTCTGTGAGGTCTGAGTGGGGCGTGGACAGCACCTGCTTTATAAGGCCTCTTTTCAGGGTAAGCAGATGCTGCTGAATCTTTGTTGGTTAGTCAGTTCATGAAAGTTAGCCAGTACTGTGTAGCTTTGTATTTGTTTGTTGCTTACTGCAAATAGGCCTGGGAATTTGGTATTACACTCTGCCAATCCAGACCTAGCAGTAAGACTGGAGTCAGTCGTTTAGCTTGCTGGGGTTCTGTTACTACTCTGTGAACTTAGCAAGTTTGCGGCTGTATTCTAAGACTTGCCTGTCTAATCCTGTCTCACTGTGCTAGGTGTCAGGGGTCAGTTTAGTGGCAGTAAGCTAAAACCTGTGCACTGCAAGTGAGAATTAGGATTGTGGAGATTCTCCTTGTGTCTATCATTCCATCTCTGACCAAGGAGTTTACTGCCACACCCGTTGGTAACCCTTTAGGGTTTTGCTGTTGCCCTTAGCAACAGCATTTCGGGTTCTCTACGTATTAAAACACAACATCTTGCTTTTTCCATCTTAGCAGTTCTAATACAAGGGAGATACCCAGTTCCTTAGCCTCTGGGCTTCTCTGTTCACTTTGTGTGTATTTTGTTACCCTATCACCTTCTGTGTACGTTATGTCATATTCCCCAGTTTGTCTGTAAGTCCATCTGTTTTGCATAACAGTTCAAACACCAGTACATTCCTGCAGACACTGTAGTGCATAACAGTTCTGACACCAGTACTTTCCTGCTGGCACTGGTGTGCATAACAATTAGCAGGCCTGGGCCGTGATTGGAAGTCAGGGCGGGTGGTTTCTATTGGCCACTGTCCCGGTCATGTGGTACAGCGCCAGCCTATTGGATTTTGATCTCACATGTCTCCATAGTGTCCATGCGTCAGCTTTCCTTACTGCCCGCCATTTGCTGTTAACACTGACAGTGAGCAGACCTGTGAAGAGAGCTCACTGTGTTGTTTGATATAAAAAAAATTGGAGGGTTTTTTGTTACATAATTAAGAGAAATCCTGTGCTGTAATTTAATCACAGGGATCTGTGTACTGCTGGCTGTAATTTAATCACAGGGATCTGTATACTGCTGGCTGTAATTTAATCACAGGGATCTGTGTACTGCTGGCTGTAATTTAATCACAGGGATCTGTATACTGCTGGCTGTAGTTTAATCACAGGGATCTGTGTACTGCTGGCTGTAATTTAATCACAGGGATCTGTGTACTCCTGGCTGTAATTTAAACATAGGGATCTGTGTACTGCTGGTTGTAATTTAATCACAGGGATCTGTGTACTCCTGGCTGTAATTTAAACACAGGGATCTGTGTACTGCTGGCTGTAATTTAATCACAGGGATCTGTGTACTCCTGGCTGTAATAATTTAAACACAGGTATCTGTGTACTCCTGGCTGTAATTTATCTTAAAAACACAGGGATCTGTGTACTCCTGGCTGTAATTTATCTTAAAAACACAGGGATCTGTATACTGCTGGCTGTAATTTAAACACAGGGATCTGTGTACTCCTGGCTGTAATTTATCATAAAAACACAGGGATCTGTATACTGCTGGCTGTAATTTAAACACAGGGATCTGTGTACTGCTGGCTGTAATTTATCTTAAAAACACAGGGATCTGTATACTGCTGGCTGTTTATATTTTTTCTTAAACACAGGGATCTGTGTACTGCTGGCTGTAATTTATCTTAAAAACACAGGGATCTGTGTACTCCTGGCTGTAATTTATCTTAAAAACACAGGGATCTGTATACTGCTGGCTGTATTTTAAACACAGGGATCTGTGTACTCCTGGCTGTAATTTATCATAAAAACACAGGGATCTGTATACTGCTGGCTGTAATTTAAACACAGGGATCTGTGTACTGCTGGCTGTAATTTATCTTAAAAACACAGGGATCTGTATACTGCTGGCTGTAATTTAAACACAGGGATCTGTGTACTCCTGGCTGTAATTTATCATAAAAACACAGGGATCTGTATACTGCTGGCTGTAATTTAAACACAGGGATCTGTGTACTGCTGGCTGTAATTTATCTTAAAAACACAGGGATCTGTATACTGCTGGCTGTTTATATTTTTTCTTAAACACAGGGATCTGTGTACTGCTGGCTGTAATTTATCTTAAAAACACAGGGATCTGTATACTGCTGGCTGTTTATATTTTTTCTTAAACACAGGGATCTGTGTACTGCTGGCTGTAATTTATCTTAAAAACACAGGGATCTGTATACTGCTGGCTGTTTATATTTTTTCTTAAGCACAGGGATCTGTGTACTGCTGGCTGTAATTTAATCACAGGGATCTGTGTACTCCTGGCTGTAATTTAAACACAGGGATCTGTGTACTGCTGGCTGTAATTTAATCACAGGGATCTGTGTACTCCTGGCTGTAATAATTTAAACACAGGTATCTGTGTACTCCTGGCTGTAATTTATCTTAAAAACACAGGGATCTGTGTACTCCTGGCTGTAATTTATCTTAAAAACACAGGGATCTGTATATTGCTGGCTGTAATTTAAACACAGGGATCTGTGTACTCCTGGCTGTAATTTATCATAAAAACACAGGGATCTGTATACTGCTGGCTGTAATTTAAACACAGGGATCTGTGTACTGCTGGCTGTAATTTATCTTAAAAACACAGGGATCTGTATACTGCTGGCTGTAATTTAAACACAGGGATCTGTGTACTGCTGGCTGTAATTTATCTTAAAAACACAGGGATCTGTGTACTCCTGGCTGTAATTTATCTTAAAAACACAGGGATCTGTGTACTCCTGGCTGTAATTTATCTTAAAAACACAAGGATCTGTATACTGCTGGCTGTTTATATTTTTTCTTAAACACAGGGATCTGTGTACTCCTGGCTGTAATTTATCTTAAAAACACAGGGATCTGTATACTGCTGGCTGTAATTTTTCTTAAACACAGGGATCTGTACCCTGGCTGTAATTTTTCTTTAACACGGGGATCTGTGAACTGCTGTAATTTATCTTAAAAACAGGGATCTGTGTACTTCCTGCTGGATGTAATTTATCTGAAAACACAGGGATCTGTGTACCTTCTTACCCTGTTATAGTGTTCATTACAGAAGAGATTTTTATATATAAATTGCTTTTTAACACACTTACTGAACATGAGTGTTTCTAAAAGGCCAAAAAACTACCATTTTCATGAAGAATGGGAACATGATTTTTTTTTTACAATGTTTAAAGACAAATGCATATGTTTAATATGCCGTGCTAAAGTTGGTCTGGCGAAGAAGGGGAATTTACAGAGACATTACTCAAGTCTGCATCAGAAATATGATCAAGACTTTCCACCTAATAGTGAATTAAGGAAGACTGAACTGAAATCCATGAAAACTAATTTAGGAGCGCAACAGCTCACATTCACAAAACCTATTTTGCAGTCCCAGGCAGCGGCTGAAGCATCTTTCCGTATTACAAATATTTTAGTGAAACATAAGAAACCTTTCCAGGATAGTGAAATGTTGAAGGAAGCTTTCCTTAATGCCGGAAATGTTTTATTTGAAACATTTAAAAATAAAGATGACTTCTTGAAAGCAATTAAAGATATTCCACTATCTTGTCAAACTACAGTGAGACGAGTAGAGGCAATTGGCAATGACTTACAGAACCAGCTGAGAAAACACATCAGTAACTGTTGTTACTTCTCCTTGCAGTTTGATGAAGCCACTGATATAGTGGATACTTCTCAATTAATTGTTTTTATAAGAATGGTATTTCCTGATATGAGTTATAAGGAGGAGTTTTTAACTCTCATCCCTATGAAGGGTAAAACTAGAGGTGAAGACATTTACAAAGGCTTTGCTAGTTTTGCCAAGGAAAATAGTCTTCCTCTTAGCAAACTAGTGTGCATTGCTACTGATGGTGCCCCGGCCATGGTTGGCAAGAATAATGGGTTTCTTGCACTGTGTCAAAAAAATGAGGATTTTCCTGATTTTACAAGAATCCATTGTGTTATACATCAGAATGCACTGTGTGCTAAAGTTTTAAACATGGCTGATGTTATGGACATTGCCGTGAAAATCGTAAACTCAGTTCGTGCAAGGAGTTTACGAAGACGACTTTTCCGTACCTTACTGGAGGAAAGTGAGTCTGAATATGAAGATTTGCTGCTGTATAATGATATTAATTAGGTGGCTTAGTCGGGGGCAGTTCTTAGAACGATTCCAGTCCTTGCTGCCTGACATTACTGAATTCTTGGAATCACTTGGAGAAAGTCTATCTTAGCTGCATGATTCATCATGGTTGCTACAGTTGGCTTTTATAACAGATTTAACCAGTCACTGCAATGCATTCAACATTGAACTTCAGGGCAAGGATAAAAATATTATCCAATTAATTAGTTCAATAAATGCTTTTAAATCAAAATTGCCGTTTTTAAAGTCACAGCTTGCAAAGGGAATTTTGAGGAACTTCCCTAGTTTTGAGAAAGTGATACAAGAGAATCCTGAAGGCAGCAGCACATATAATACATTCTGTGCTGAGATCCAAAATCTTTGGGGAGAACTAGAGAGGCGACTTCAAGACATTAAGCAGCTTGAACCTATCCTAGTCTTCATGTCATTTCCATTTGCTGATGTTGACATTGATGAAATTTCTGGTAATATCTCCTCTATGTTCAATATGAATACATCAAGTGTAGAGGAAGAAATATTAAAGCTGCAATCTGATATCCCTTTGAAAGCAAGAGCTTCTGATATTAATTTCTGGAAACTAATAAGTGAAGAACTGTACCCAAGCTTGAGATCATTAGCTCTTCACTTGACAGCATTTTTTGGGTCAACTTATCTTTGTGAATCTGCTTTTTCACAAATGAAGATAATTAAATCAAGATACAGAAGCCGTATGAATGATGAACATTTAAAATACTGCCTTCATATGTGCCTAACTAACTTGGAACCGTGTTTTAGCAAGTTAACAGCAGACATGCAGCCTCATGCGTCGTCAACTTCACACTGTCAATAACTTTAGTTTATGTGAAAAACACCCGTTAATTAGGCTAACATTGATGTTTAGTTCGTTCCATGTGTTCATTGCCTCACCGTTCCCTAAAAACGAATGCATTATGATGATTTTGTACTATGGTAGATCACAAAAGATTTTTGAAATTTGGAGTAGATCTCCAAGTCCAAAAGTCTGGCCACCCCTGTTATAGGCCCTTTGAAAGACAAGTTGGGAGTCTTAAGCAAAAATGATAATGACATAGCGGACACACTAAATGAGTTTTTTTCAACAGTATTCACTAGAGAGGACCCAATTCAGGGACTAATACACAATCTCAATAATGACAATATCACACTGATAGGTACTTATTTAAGCGAGGAAGTAGTCTGTGACCGATTAAAACATTTAAAGATTAATAAATCACCAGGGCCCGATGGTATTCATCCAAGGGTTCTAATGGAGCTTCACTCTGAACTGGCAAAACCGCTATCTTTGATCTTTGAGGATTCAGTTATATCAGGTATGGTTCCCAAAGACTGGCGTATAGCGGAAGTAGTGCCTATTTTCAAAAAGGGAAGTAAACTGAACCAGGTAATTATAGACCAGTTAGTCTTACATCTATAGTGGGGAAAGTATTGGAAGGTATTCTAAGAGATAGTATTCAGAAGTTCCTTGAAACCAATAAGGTCATTAAAAGGAATCAACATGGGTTTATGAAGAACAGATCCTGTCAAACCAACTTACTTGGCTTTTATGAAACAGTAAACGCAAACCTAGATCAGGGTAAAGACGTGGTTGTAATCTTTTTAGACTTTGCCAAAGCGTTCGATACTGTACCACACAAGAGACTTATATACAAGCTACAATAATCAGGGATAGGAAGCACAATATGCACTTGGGTCAAAAACTGGTTAGATAATAGGAAGCAGCGCGTTGTGGTTAATGGATCTTTTTCAACTTGGACTGAAGTGCTAAGTGGTGTGCCGCAAGGCTCAGTATTAGGACCGCTATTGTTCAATATTTTCATTAACGACCTAACAGACGGTCTAGAGAGCATGGTGTAAATTTTTGCAGATGATACCAAATTGTGTAAGGCTATAAATACAGAGGAGGATGCCGAGTCTCTTCAGAACGACTTAGTTAAATTAGAAGCATGGGCAACCAAATGGAGAATGGGCTTCAACACAGACAAGTGTAAAGTAATGCACTGTGGTAACAAGAACAAAAATTACACCTACCTACTAAATGGGGTAAAATTAGGGGATTCTGTACTGGAAAAGAACTTAGGTGTCCTCATTGATAGCAAGCTAAGCAGTAGTACCCAAAGTAGGACTGCAGCAAAGAAGGCTAATAAGATATTAGCATGCATAAAACGGGGTATTGATGCTAGGGACGAGAGTATTATACTCCCGTTATATAAATCACTAGTGAGGCCACACCTTGAATACTGTGTACAGTTCTGGGCACCATACTACAAAAAGGATATCCTGGAGCTTGAAAAGGTACAGAAGAGGGCGACCAAACTAATTAAGGGCATGGAGACGATGGAATACAAGGAAAGGCTTGAAAGACTAGGCATGTTTACATTGGAAAAGCGGAGACTAAGAGGGGATATGATCAACATCTACAAATATATAAGGGGACAATACACAGAGTTTGCGCGTGCCCTGTTTTTGGTTAGATCAACACAGAGGACTCGTGGACACTCGCTCAGGTTAGAGGAGAGGAGATTCCGCACAATACGGCGTAAAGGCTTTTTCACGGTAAGGACAATACGAGTTTGGAATTCCCTGCCCGAGGGAGTTGTAATGGCGGAATCTGTCAACACCTTTAAGAATGGGTTAGATAAATTCCTATTGGATAAGGATATCCAGGGGTATGGTGCATAGTCATGCATTATAGTTACTATAAATAGGGATAAAATGCAATGGCTGGCAGCAGCATCAGTCAGAAATTTTAGTCAAATCATCATGCATAGGACACCACAAATAGGTTGAACTCGATGGACAATTGTCTTTTTTCAACCTCAGATACTATGTTAGGCTTGCTGGCCCTTGTAGTTCCACAACAAAAAACAATATTCTTTTTTTACACACTTATGGCTATCAGCCCGGCACCCATCGCCCAGGGGATCTGGGGACAGCCTCGGGCTTCACACCTGGCCCTTGGGAGCCTGGAGGGGGGGACCCCTTGATTTAAGGGGTCCCCACTCCTCCAGGGAATCCCAGCCAGCGGTGACTAGTTGGGGGGGGAGGTAATGCCACGGCCGCATGGACCAATATAAAAGTCTCTCCCGGCTGTGGCATTATTTTCCTGGCTACTGGAGCCTAGTGCTTGTTTTAAAAAAAAGGGAGTCCCCTACATCTTTTGTCACCCATAATTTTGGAACCAGGACTGGACTATGAGCCTGGTGCTGGTTGTCTAAATACGGGGAACCCCTGTCCAAATTTTTCCCAGTATTTAAACAACCAGGACCAGCTCAAAGAGCCCGAGGCTGGTTTTAACCCATTCAGACCCTTTTCCATTAAGTTAATGGAAGCCGTGGACAACAAAATTGCATTCATGTCCTCCTCCCACTCCCTTCCCAGTCCCAAACACTCATTTTTTATTTTTTTCTATAAAAATGTACAACATATCACAAGTATAATGAGCGGGCATTGGCGGCATCGGACTGAGATGCAAATTAGTGGTGGAGGGCTGGGTCAGTTGATAATGGCTGAGTTTGCAAGACATTGGCTGTGGCAGCGAGCATTGGCTCAGGGGCAGTAGTGGGCATTGGCTCGGTGGCAGTAGGAGTCATCAGCAGGATTCGGCGGACATTATGGTTGTAGTGCCTCACCAGCCACTGACCTCACTGCACGCCACTGGTATATATATAAATATATATATATATATATATATATATATATATAATATGAAGAAGGGGAGACATCCCCGAAATGTCACTCATAATAAAGCACGCCCTATAAAGCTTTATGCACGTTTACCACAGCAGCCAAGTCTCTGAGTGCCGCCTATTGTATTGGATGTCTATATATATATATATATATATATACACACACACACCAGGAAACTGAGCGGCACTCTTAGACTTATTAACCAACTGATTACCGGCGTGGACAAAGAGTCATCTAGCCAGTGAAAGATTCCAACGTTTCATGTCTTTTATGACATTTTGTCAATGATACAACCAGAAAAAACAGTAATACAAACTTTTATAGTAGCCCACCCAAGTGTAACGCGCTGCCGTCCCGTTCTGTGCTGTGGCGCGATGATGTCATTCTCATGCGCCTTAGCGCTGACGTCCCGGCTCCTAGCAACGAGGTACGCGGCTGCCATGCTCCCATCACCCTGGAAACACTAATAAACAAAGCATAAAACAAAACACATCAGAGGATCTGCAGAGAACGAAGATAAACGCATAAAAATCAGCTGTAACGTTGCATACTACACACACATATATGCAATTACGTTGGCAAACACCTATCTATATAGCTCTTAATTTACATATAACAATTTAAGGAGCATTGGTCATTAAGACCCAGGGGATGCAGGGTCTGCAATTTATGGATCCACATGACTTCCTTCTGGAGCAGGAGACGGCCCCTATCACCCCCTCTGCTATCTAATGGCACGTGGTCTATCATCTTATATGTTAAGCTGGCTAAATTATGTCTAAAGTACTTAAAATGTCTGGAAACAGGTATATATACATATATATATATATATATATATATATATCTCCAGCAAATTGAATCAGAGGGCGCTCTCAATCACTTTAACTGGTTACCAACTAAAATTGACCAAATGATTATGGCTTTACACAATTTATTAAAAGCAAAGTATTGCCCAATCTAGACAGAGGTAACCCTTTTTCACAATTACAGATCACAATGTATGTCAAATGTACAATAGTGTAGGGTTTCTTTTCTCTCTGTCTTCAACCCTGGTAACCAGTTAAAGTGATTGAGAGCGCCCTCTGATTCAATTTGCTGGAGGTGTTGTTTTGTATGGTCCTCACTAACAGGAGGATCGAATTAGAGGGCTGCCGCACCAGCGCAGTAATTAGGTATAATTGCGTTTTGATTATATATATATATAATGTATAGTGGGAAGGGACATCATATCATGGGCTGTCTCTGGGATAAATCTTGTCATACCCCTTCCCCACGTAGCATGTGCCTTATGTCCCTATTGGAAAAATAGGGGGAGGCACCAATTCTCTCTCTGGCACAGGGCACCAAAAAGTCCAGTGACAGCTCTGATACCACGTCCCCTTCACAAGAGGCCAAGCCCCCTTTTTGGGCTAGCAAGTGTCACAGACTCCCATGACACCATACACACACACACTGACCCCATACCTCACTCAAACACATACTGTCCCATAGCCTTTACCTCACACATTGCCCCCAGCCTTGCACACAGATGAACCCACGTAGATACACTGTCCCCATATATAAAAAACAAGGAGGTTCTGCACTCACCATAATAGAATCTGTCGATTTAGATTACATTTTGATCAAAGTCGCATATAATTTTAATCGGCATATTTTAGTGATGCAAATAAGATGCGACACCAGGCGTTAGCAGAGCTGGTCAGGAACTGATGGCTCGCTCACGCCCGGCATCTCGCTGTGCATGGTGTATTGAGACTAGATGTACGAGGACACATCTGTGTATGTTTATAATACACTGCCATCCACTGTAAGGCTCTGCTCCCTCTCTGCTGTTCTGACTCCCATCACCTCAAAACCACCACCTCATTCCCCGTCGCTTTTAACAACCACAACTTTCTAATAAAAAAAAATATGTGTTATTTTCTTGCTGTTATGGAGATTTGCTATTAACACCCAAATCTATCTCTCTCTGCACATGTTATATCTGCCTCCCCTGCACTGCACATGGGCCCTCATTCCGAGTTGTTCGCTCGCAAGGCGATTTTAGCAGTATTGCACACGCTAAGCCGCCGCCTACTGGGAGTGAATCTTAGCTTCTTAAAATTGCGAACGAAAGATTCGCAATATTGCGATTACACATCTCGTAGCAGTTTCAGAGTAGCTTCAGACTTACTCGGCATCTGCGATCAGTTCAGTGCTTATCGTTCCTGGTTTGACGTCACAAACACACCCAGCGTTCGCCCAGACACTCCTCCGTTTCTCCAGCCACTCCCGCGTTTTTTTCCGGAAACGGTAGCGTTTTTTCCCACACGCCCATAAAACGGCCTGTTTCCGCCCAGTAACACCCATTTCCTGTCAATCACACTACGATCGCCTGAGCGAAGAAAAAGCCGTGAGTAAAAATACAAACTTCATAGCAAATTTACTTGGCGCAGTCGCAGTGCGGACATTGCGCATGCGCACTAAGCGGAAAAACGCTGCGATGCAAAGAAATTTTCCGAGCGAACGACTCGGAATGACCTCCATGGTTTTGCCCAACTGCTAAAAAATTTCCTGCTGCGATCAACTTGGAATTACCCTCATGGTTTCTATTTATAACCAAAAAATTGTTACAGTGTCTGTTTGGCAGCTGGAAGCAGCAGCAGTTTCTAATTGTAGCAGAAAATAGAAATCTTGTTGCCTCAGTTGTAAGCATCTGGGAGAATAGTGACAGCTCTGTTAAATATTAATCTCACAGACATGGAGTGTTCATCAAACATAATGATATGACTTAATATTAGGATATCATTTCCTCTCTGTCAGTTGATTTATTTAACCACGGCATATCAATATTAATGTCTCTAATCCCTGGAAACATATTGTTGGACACATTTTCAGATACTCAATTTCTGGCCACAGCAATAAACCAATTAGCCATGTCTCCATTAATTGATTCTGAGATACATCTGTACACTCGTTAATAAAGACAATTGTAGAGGTCTGCTGACTAAAGTGTCCCGGCGTATTGAGCGGGAATCCCCTTCTACTTTGTTCCCATGTGCCAGATGACAGTGAATGAAAGCAATGAGAGTGGGGAAGCCGGAAATATAGAATAGTACGAGAGGCTTCTGCTGCCCTTTACTACACTCGCCCCCCTCCCTGTTGTGTGTGTTCACATTGCAGGGAAGGCAGACCATGTTTCCAGGGTGAGACAGCAGAATTGCAAATAGAAATTTCTTAGCAGTTTCTGAGTAGCTCGAGACTTACTCTGCCACTGCGATCAGTTCAGTCAGTTTCGTTCCTGGTTTGACGTCACAAACACACCCAGCGTTCGCCCAGCCACTCCCCCGTTTCTTCAGACACACCATTTCAGTGCCCAAACGCAGGGCTGTCTCTTTATATGGGCTCAATGGGCAATTGCCCAAGGACCCCAGGAGTATTAGGACACTATGTTTATAGCTGAGGGTCCCCTCTTTCCAATGGCACCAGATTTATGAAAATCGGCTCTGGGGAACCGGAGATATCTGACTTCAAAGCAGTGGTCCCCATCCAAGCCTGTTGATTGCTCTTCCCAGCCAGATATCTCAGGTTCTGTCTGATTTTTTTTTACTGAGGGCAAACTCCAAAAGCTGTGATTCTCCCCTTTCGGTCAACACTGATACCTTGGGGTTTATTTACTAAGATTCGTAATTTCCGAAAAAAGGTCAAAGTTCAATCACGAATGACATCGACAGTGTAAAACTGCAACTTTTTGAATTGATTACGACTAATTTACTAAGCTGTCGTATTCGTGTTTTTCTTTGCTTCCGATGTCGATGTCATTCGTGTTTTTTTTACCTAATTTTACGGCAGTGATTAGCAAAACACTGCCGTTTTTTTTTACAATCAATCTCGGCTGGATCTGTGTGATCCGTGCTGGGGTTCGTATTTTTTTAAAAAAAAATTAAACAATGTAAAATTTAAAAAAAAAATGCGTGGGGTCCCCCCTCCTAAGCATAACCAGCCTCGGGCTCTTTGAGCCGATCCTGGTTGCAGAAATATGGGGAAAAAAATGACAGGGGTTCCCCCATATTTAAGCAACCAGCATCGGGCTCTGCGCCTGGTCCTGGTTCCAAAAATACGGGGGACAAAAAGAGTAGGGGTCCCCCGTATTTTTAAAACCAGCACCGGGCTCCACTAGCTGGACAGATAATGCCACAGCCGGGGGTCACTTTTATATAGTGCCCTGCGGCCGTGGCATCAAAAATCCAACTAGTCACCCCTGGCCGGGGTACCCTGGGGGAGTGGGGACCCCTTCAATCAAGGGGTCCCCCCCCCCAGCCACCCAAGGGCCAGGGGTGAAGCCCGAGGCTGTCCCCCCCATCCAATGGGCTGCGGATGGGAGGGCTGATAGCCTTTGTTGTAAAATAAAAGATATTGTTTTTAGTAGCAGCACTACAAGTCCCAGTAAGCCTCCCCCGCATGCTGGTACTTGGAGAACCACAAGTACCAGCATGCGGCGGAAAAACGGGCCCGCTGGTACCTGTAGTACTACCACTAAAAAAATACCCAAAAAAACACAAGACACACACACCGTGAAAGTAAAATTTTATTACATACATACACACATACATACATACTTACCTTAAGTTCCCACGCAGGTCGGTCCTCTTGTCCAGTAGAATCCAAGGGGTACCTGTTGAAAAAATTATACTCACGAGATCCAGTGGTCCAGGCTCCTCGGCAAATCCAGGGTTAATCCACGTACTTGAATAAAATAAAAAAACGGTGTCCCGACCACGAACTGAAAGGGGACCCATGTTTGCACATGGGTCACCTTTCCCCGAATGCCAGAAACCCACTTTGCCTTCTGGCTAAGTGGGTTTCTTCAGCCAATCAGGGAGCGCCACATGGTAGCACTCTCCTGATCAGCTGTGTGCTCCTGTCTTCACTGACAGGCAGCACGCGGCAGTGTTACAATGTAGCGCCTATGCGCTACATTGTAACCAATGATGGGAACTTTCTGCCCTGCGGTTGACCTAAAGTGACGTCACCGCTGAGCAGAAAGTTCCCATCATTGGTTACAATGTAGCGCATAGGCGCTACATTGTAACAGTGCCGCGTGCTGCCTGTCAGTGAAGACAGGAGCACACAGCTGATCAGGAGAGTGCTACAATGTGGCGCTCCCTGATTGGCTGAAGAAGCCCACTTAGCCAGAAGGCAAAGTGGGTTTCTTGCATTCGGGGAAAGGTGACCCATGTGCAAACATGGGTCCCCTTTCAGTTCGTGGTCGTGACAGCGTTTTTTTATTTTATTCAAGTACGTGGATTAACCCTGGATTTGCCGAGGAGCCTGGACCACTGGATCTCGTGAGTATAATTTTTTCAACAGGTACCCCTTGGATTCTACTGGACAAGAGGACCGACCTGCGTGGGAACTTAAGGTAAGTATGTATGTATGTGTGTATGTATGTAATAAAATTTTACTTTCACGGTGTGTGTGTCTTGTGTTTTTTTGGGTATTTTTTTAGTGGTAGTACTACAGGTACCAGCGGGCCCGTTTTTCCGCCGCATGCTGGTACTTGTGGTTCTCCAAGTACCAGCATGCGGGGGAGGCTTACTGGGACTTGTAGTGCTGCTACTAAAAACAATATCTTTTATTTTACAACAAAGGCTATCAGCCCTCCCATCCGCAGCCCATTGGATGGGGGGGGGACAGCCTCGGGCTTCACCCCTGGCCCTTGGGTGGCTGGGGGGGGGGACCCCTTGATTGAAGGGGTCCCCACTCCCCCAGGGTACCCCGGCCAGGGGTGACTAGTTGGATTTTTGATGCCACGGCCGCAGGGCGCTGTATAAAAGTGACCCCCGGCTGTGGCATTATCTGTCCAGCTAGTGGAGCCCGGTGCTGGTTTTAAAAATACGGGGGACCCCTACTCTTTTTGTCCCCCGTATTTTTGGGACCAGGACCAGGCGCAGAGCCCGATGCTGGTTGCTTAAATATGGGGGAACCCCTGTCATTTTTTTCCCCATATTTCTGCAACCAGGATCGGCTCAAAGAGCCCGAGGCTGGTTATGCTTAGGAGGGGGGACCCTACGCAATTTTTTTTACAAAAATAAGCACTTTCCCACCCCTTCCCACTGATATACATGCACGGATCTCATGGATCCCTGCATGCATCTCAAATCACGGATAAAAAAAAGCAGGTCTGTTTTTTTTTAGGACTTTTTTACGATTTGTAATTTTTCACGGCAGTGTTTTGTGTTTTTTTGCTTTGCACTTCTTAGTAAATGACCAAGATTCAGACTTAAACAGCCGCGTTTTGACCGATGGTGTATTCATTCGTAATTTTTTACCTGAACTAGCAAAAAATTACGAATGCCCTCATCACTGCCGTGATTAGTGTTTAGTAAATGACCGAGATTGACCGAGATGACACTTTGATGAAAAAACGGCATCTCGGTCAAAATCGGGAGCTTAGTAAATATACCCCCTTGTCTCTACTATGCCCAGAACCAGAGATATCAGCCTTTCAGCAGCTGGTCCCTGCTCCAGATCCACATGCCTGGGATGCAGTTTTATATATTCACCGGTGGATTGCTCTGACTCCTGATCCCTGATCCCCAAGTCCCCAGTATCTCCTGAATGGTGAGACTCTAGTGTTTTATCCCATTGAAAGCTAAAAAATCTATTTCCAGGAACTGGAGATATCAGCAGTAAAGCAAGCTACCTTCCCACCGGAAAATTATGAATATTAAGCCCACTCCACTATCCACCCCTCCCCTGCATATTAAACACCCCCTACTACCCTGGAAGTCATGTACCAGGATCACCTCATTCAGCCCAATGCCCCCTTTTACAGTTTCGTGCTCTCCCTCCAGCCCCATCTCCCACAATCTATGCAGTAAAGGAGTAATTAGCAGAAATTACTGCTCCAGGTCCTACATGCTGAGCGGAAGACAGAACACCCCCTACCGCCCGCGGCACATCACAGCTGCCGCTGATAGCACCCCCCATCCCTACCACTGGCAGATGGGTAGGGGGCCCAGTGCATTGCTGTGCCCAGGGGCCTACACTGCTGTTAATACAGCCCTACCTAAATGCGTCACTTTTGCACATTTCAGCTCGTAAATACGTGGGGGGGGGGGGGGGGGGGGCGCTGCTAACTGAAATGTGTTCCCCCACTGCTCAGTGCGCCACCATGAAGCAACAATTGAATTGCTCCGTACAAGTACAAATACTTACCAGCAATGATGAGGAATGGCAGAAAAACATAAAAAAAACAGGTGAGGCTTCTTCCTTGTACCTTGTGTATCTGTGTGTTATATTACTTGGAAAGGGACGGGGAAGTCATCGTGGGGTTACGGTCGTTAGGTCGACACAACTTAGGTCGACAGTCATTAGGTTGACCACTGAAGGTCGACATTGCCATTAGGTCGACATGGTCGTTAGGTCGACATGCAATAGGTCAACAGGTCAAAAGGTCAACATGAGTCTTTCACATTTTTTTCTTCATTTTTTTATACATAACGATCCACGTGGACTACGATTGGAACGGTAACCTATGCTGAGCGAAGTGAGACACCTTTCCGGAAGCATGGCGAGCGGAGCGAGGAAAGCAAAGGGACACGGTGCACTAATTGGGGTTCTGCGTGACTTTATGAAGAAAACAACACCAAAAACAGTCAAAAACCGCATGTCGACCTTTTGACCTGTCGACCTAGTACATGTTAACCTAACGACCATGTCGACCTAATGTATGTCATCCTAAGAGCAATGTCGACCATCAATAGTCGACCTAATGAGTGTCGGCCTAAGTTGCATTGACCCAACGACCCAAGATTGTAAGCTTGCGAGCAGGGCCTTCCTACCTCTATGTCTGTCTGTTTTAACCCAGTTTTGTTCTATTACTGTTGTTCTAATTGTAAAGCGCAATGGAATATGCTGCGCTATATAAGAAACTGTTAATAAATAAATAATAAATAAATACCCGTCATCGTGCCTGCACCCAGTGCCATAACTAGGTGTGTGCAGAAGGTGCATTGCCCATAGCGCACTTGCCCTGTGGGCGCACCTTCTACATACAACCCGAGTGACCCAAATATCCCTCCTGCTGACTGCTGCCCTCCTGCTCCCCTGTTCCTTGTGCCCGCAGCAGCCCCAAGCTCCGACCAGCTGGAGCCGCTGATCGCTCGCTGTCATGCTGTGTCAAGTCAGCAGCAGCGCTGAACAGGATATCCCCCCTGCGCTGCTGCGCTCCCACGGCCCGCCCCCTCTCTGCCTGTGAAGTGGACAGACTGTCAGCAGCCGACAACAGCGCTGGAAGAATGTACACAGACACTACACTATACTATACCACAGTACACTTCACTACAGTACACTACATTACACTACACTTCACTACAGTACACTACATTACACTACACTTCACTACAGTACACTACACTACACTACACTACACTACACTACACTCTAAGGCAGAGATTTTCAACCTTTCCTGACTCGCGGCACGCCTAACAAGACTTTAAAATTCCCAAGGCACGCTATCAGTTACCCATGAGGGGGGGGGGGGGGGACGACACATTAGTCCCCACAGATATCAAATACATTAGCCTCAACATTTATCAAACACACTGCCCCCCCACACACAGTAATGGCACACACACTGCCCCCTCACAGCCCCCACAGTAATGGCACACACACTGCCCCCCTCACAGCCCCCATTGTAATGGCACACACACACTGCCCCACACACAGTAATGGCACAGATACTGCCCCCCTCGTAATGGCACACACACACTGCCCCACACACACACACACAGTAATGGCACAGACACTGCCCCCCTCACAGCCCCCATTGTAATGGCACACACACACTGCCCCCCCCTACACACACAAGTAATGGCACACACACTGCCCCCCTCACAGCCCCCACAGTAATGGCATACACACACTGCCCCCTCCTCCCCTGTAATAGTATAGTACTCACAGCCCCACTGTAATGTCAGTCCGGAGTCCTGTATATCTGAGCTGTAGTAGGATTAGGATGAGCACAGCAGTTCAGGGCAGTCCGCACGCTGCAGCATACACCAGCACCAAGCGCGGGCGGAAATGAGACGTAGAATGAGTGACCAATCAGCACGTCACCATAGGTCACGGACTGGGCAGCAGGAGAGCTGACTGTGCTGCCCGTGCACGACGGCAGGAGAAGGATCCATGTATATTTGGCGGGCGGCGGAGCACTGTCGGCGGGCGGCGGAGCACTGTGCAGGGCATCTCTGGAGGCCGGTGAGCCGCGCGAGTGGCAGGCTGCGGCACACCGGTTGAAAAACGCTGCTCTAAGGGTAGGGGGGTGTGTAAGGGGGAATCTGCCTGCCGTACTGTGTAAAAGGGGGACTCTGCCTGCCGTAATGTGTAAAAGGGGGACTCTGCCTGCCGTAATGTGTAAAAGGGGCTCTACCTGGTGTAGTGGCGCTACTGTGCTGCATAATTTGAATAATGAAGACTACTGTGCACCGTTATATGAATTGGTATTATTTTGTGGCCTCGCCCCTTCCCCATGAAGCCACACTCCTATATTTGTTGCGCACGCCTGCGGAGCGCACTGCCTCTATTTTACATAAAGGGGGGGCGCCAATGCCGTTTCTTGCACACAGCGCTAAACTGTCTAGTTACGGCACTGCAGTTAGGGGTTAGAGTTAGGTTTAGGATGATGGGTTCAGATTGTTTCAGGGGTTAGAGTTAGGGTTATGAGTTCAAGTTAGGGTTAAGGTTAGATTTATGGGTTTAGATTGGCGTTACGGTTAGGGGTTAGGGTTTGGATTATGGGTTCAGGTTAGGGTAAGGGTTAGGATTATGGGTTTAGATTGGGTTTACGGTTAGGGGTTAGGGTTAGGATTATGGGTTCAGGTTAGGGTTAGGGTTAGGATTATGGGTTTAGATTGGGTTTACGGTTAGGGGTTAGGGTTAGGATTATGGGTTCAGGTTAGGGTTAGGGTTAGGATTATGGGTTTAGATTGGGTTTACGGTTAGGGGTTAGGGTTAGGATTATGGGTTCAGGTTAGGGTTAAGGGTTAGGGTTAGGATTATGGGTTTAGATTGGGTTTACGGTTAGGGGTTAGGGTTAGGATTATGGGTTCAGATCAGGGTTTCGGTTAAGATTATAGATTCAGGTTGGGTTTACAGTTAGGGGTTAGAGTTAGGTTTAGGATTATGGGTTCTGGTTAAGATTATGGTTAAGGTTACAGTAAGGGTTAGGATTATGGGTTCCGGCTTGGGTAATGGTTAAGGGTTCCAGTTAGGGTTTTGAGATTAGAGTAAGGGTAAAACGTTGTTGTTGTGAACATATTGACATTATGGCAATGTCGACATGTGACTTCTAACGTGTCAACATGTATTCTATTGAAAGACAGTCCATGGCAACATTATGTAGTTGTATACTCTTTGTATTGTGAACACCAACATGACATAGACATCCCTTCAGGAATATACAGTTCGTCTACAGTAATTACCATCAGGCAGACAAAAAAAACACTCAGTAAACATCCTAATGCATGCTTAATTAATCTAGCTTTAGTTCTTGTGGGAAAAACATATTACATGAGCCTCGAGGAACGTTTACTCCCAGTGTTGTAATATAGAAGATTATTCACGCTCACAGTTTGGGTAGATGATAACCTGTAACATCAGTTCCAATCCAATAACCTGTACCACCGGTTCCAGTCCTATATCCAGTACAGTCGATTCCAGTCTGATAACCTGTACTATTCACTTATTTAATTACCTTATTCTTTGAACCATTGACATGGCTAGGGGCTAGTGCATTCCCAAGATTACTTGTTTTTTAAAGATAATTCTTGGTTGTTCATCTTTGCATTTCCCAAGCACATAATCATGATTCAATAAAGCATAGTTCTTCTTAATAATTTGTTTAATTTTATTTGATTGTGCATTACATTTTGATACAAAGGTAGGACCTGAATGTAATTGAGCATGATTACTTCTTGACTCTTTCATGTAAAGCAGACTATTCCGATCTGTATTTACAGCTTCTTTTAATGCCTTTTTCAAAAGGACTTTTGGATGGGTGTCTACAGTTTGCTGGCTGTTGGGATCCCGGCGCACAGTATACCGGCGACGGAATCCCGACACCCGGAATACAGACCTCCCTCTTGGGGTTCCACGACCCCCCCTGGAGGGAGAATAAATAGCGTGGCGTGAGTAGCAAGGGGCTCATTTGTGCTCACCCAGCTGTCGGTATGCTGGCGATTGGGATCCCGGCGCCGGTATGTAGGTTGCCGTAAGCTCAGCTGCATACCATACTACACCCTTTTGGATAACCTTGTGCAATTAAAGCATCTGTAAGATCATTCACTTGTTGTATATATTGTATATCTTTGGAGCAGTTATGCCTAATTCTCAGATACTGACTTTTTGGAATGTTTAATAACCACGGTTTGTAGTGACAGCTATTAAAATTAAGGAACTTGCAACAGTCAACATCTTTTTTTATGTGTATATGTAGTCAAGCTACCATTCTCCACTTTGTTTACTTTGGGGGTCATTCCGAGTTGTTCGCTCATTGACGATTTTCGCTATGTTGCAAATAGACGCTAACTGCGCATGCGCTTAGTTATTTAACTAAGAACTTAGTAAATTTACACATGCTCAAGCAAAGTTTTTTTTATCGTTCGAGTGATCGTAATGTGATTGACAGGAAGTGGGTGTTTCTGGGCGTCAACTCAGCATTTTCACGGCGTTTGCAGAAAAATGCAGGCGTGCCAAGTAAAAACGCGGGAGTGGCTGGAGAAACGGGGGAGTGGCTGCCCGAACGCAGGGCGTGTTTGTGACGTCAAACCAGGAACTAAACGGACTGAGCTGATCGCAAACTGTGAGTAGGTCTGGAGCTACTCAGAAACTGCTAAGAATTATTTATTCGCAATTCTGCTAATCATTCATTCGCTATTTTGCTAAGCTAAGATACACTCCCAGAGGGCAGCGGCTTAGCGTGTGCAATGCTGCTAAAAGCAGCTAACGAGCGAACAACTCGGAATGAGGGCCTTTGTTCTTTATTTAGTGTCCGTATATTATACACTAATGTGTTAAATATCTTTTACTCTTTCCTGAGTTTGACACACCAAAATGATATATCTTGGTAACTAACATGGATAATTATTACAATATTATTATGTTAATAAATTAAATCAACTATATTACATATTACATATATCCTATTGATACACAAGTATGATGCCTTTAACGGGTGGACATATATAGCGAGTCCCACAGTATAATATAAATATATTTGATGTAATTTATTAACATAATAATATTGTAATAATTATCTATGTAAGTTACCTAGATATATAATTTTGATGTGTTAAACTCAGGAAAGAGTAAAAGATACGTAACACATTAGTGTTATAATATACGCACATTAAATAAACAACCACAGAATATTTACCTAAGAGTCTGTTTATGTCAAATCCTACTAATGATAAATACTGCTGAAATACACTCCACATTAGATGACGCAACAATTGCTCTGTCTGACGCAGTATCAGTGAGAGACATGAACATGTTGGAATGAAGTGCTCTAATAGAAGATAGACTTATATACAAATCTAATGAATACAGTATAACACTATAAAAGTGAGGGACACTATTACGAACGAGTCACACAAACCCTTCCAGAAACGAATATACTACTCTTCTCTACTTCTATTTATCATCTGAATATACCTGACACTATAAGTGAGAGGACAAAGTGGTCTGTGTATATATCTACAGTGTGTATTTGTATCTACAATATGTGTGTAATATTATGACATAAATTAGCTCTGTCTGACACAATATGTGAGAGACAGAAATATATAAACTACCACACCATATAATATTATTACAGCTATAACAACTTTTTGATCTGGTCACTTACACTAAATGGATACATTTAATCTGAATCGTATCACAGATACATCAGGTCACTTGATAGCCTGCCACTAACTGACACAGGGGAATTCTGCGTGGAAGATTGTATCCAGATGAGCAGGAAAGTTACATTATTGTTTATGCTCCAGAAAAATGGCAACATTTACAATCATTGAAGCAGATACAAATGACCATTTATTATACTATCACAGGGATTGACATTTTTTAAGACACAAAAAACACAGACACAGCTTTTTTAACTTTATTTTGTTTTCTTATTGTTCACATTGTCTTATTTTTATTTACACAAATAAATGTTTTTCAATATTTCGCATCAGTGTTTTCTATTGGGAATATACACACATTTTTAAGTAAATCAATAAAAGCTATAATTTAATAAGTGCCATGAAAACAGATTCTTTCTTCTCATATTTTCTCTCTAAACCTGGGCATAGATTAGGGTTTGCAAACGGCCATACCAATATATAAAGATATGAATAAAATCTGAAAGGGCATACAGTACTTTGTATGTCAGTGTATTGCATAACACCTTTCAAAGGTGGCACAAATAAATAGGAATATTTACTGCAATAAACGTATGTCAATTCAAGACACAGTAAATAATTGGTGTCATAAACAAGATTATCTCATTTATTAACAGATAGATATATGATATATTCCCCCCCCCCCCCACACACACACTACAATGACCAGCAGAGCAGGAGGAGGGGGGTATCCTCTTATCCGCGATAACAAGATCCATGATCCCGGCTAATGTTATCGCACCTATCTCCTGAAAAATTGGTTTATCGCACCCTGCGCGCTCCTGTTTATCGCACCTATCCTATTACAAAACGGCAATAACAGGATTCGCGTGATAATTCTAGCAGGCAAAAGTGGTGATACGTATAGGAGAAAATGGGGAAATCTGCCTGTACCCCCCAAAATGCAAAACTAATATAGGAAGACATTATAGAAGTCTATTATTGATTATAATAAAACTATGTGGTGTAATCAAATTAGGTCAAATGGCTGTGATATGCATTTTTTTATGTTAAAAATTATAGAAAGTATATTTCCCCCCAGCAAAATAAGTGCTCTCATTAAATTTGGGGTACATGAAAAAAGGTATAAGTATATTTTTGGGTCATTTTAGGCACTTTTGAAAAAAGTGGAAACAGACAGATTACTCCATTAGACCTATAAAGACCTGTCTCCAATAACCTATCGCCGCTAATAGGATACGGAATTATTACATTTGCAATAATTGATCCCGAAACCTCAATATCGTTGCTAATAGGAAACCAACTTAAGGAACACTTCTAAGTAGTAACTTTAACTGTGTATCAATATAAAAGCAACAATACAATAACTGTATTCAGCAGCTGGAAATTTGACAGATCACCGATACAAAGTTGCACTAAATGAATACACAGACAAATAAAACTCACAGATTTTTTTGTTTTTAATCACTTTTTTCATAAACGTTAAGCACATTTCTGTTCTTTACCTATATTTTTAATGTAATATTTATTGCATTACATATATAAGGTGGATATAATATCTTTTGTATATCATAGATAATTAAAAGTTATCTCTTAGCACAACATAGAATAGAGAATAAATATCAGCTGTGACACATGTAATAAAATCTCCCATTGTACACTTCGGGGGGAATTCAATTGTTTGAAAAGTTAGTTGGGTGTCTGTTTTTTCCTGTCTATTACATAGGAAAAAACAGACACCCAACCGACTTTTTAAACAATTGAATACCCCCCTTCATGTCTCATCCATTATCTCTCCTGTAATCCCTGGCTGGAAAAAAAACGATTTCAGTTTAATAATAAAACAGCTGATAATATATGACACGGATAGCTAAAAAGATGAAGAGCAGAAAAGACAAAAATCACTTACAGTATGTTTGATACTTTTGTTTAAAAAAAATAAAATAAAATATATATATAAAAAAAAATTCTTTTAGTTGGAAAGTTGTGTAATATCTGCTGTAGATCCTGACATGAGATGTAAAGGGCAGAAATGAGAAAATAACATAGGGGACTGTGTGGCCTCCAGAAATACAAAGTCACAACGAGTTAGCTTCTTATTCACTTCTTATTCACTTCTTATTCGAGCTCCAGCTTCTTATTTAGAAAATTTAGTTTTGCAAGGGTTAATCAGTCTTGGGCCACAAATTTGACCCCTGAAACCAACAGAGGATGGTCACCGGCATGTGACCCACTTGTATTTTGCCTGGCCCAATGCTGTTTTGGGCATGAAATACACTGGCAAAGTGGGCACACACACCATATTTCACCATTTTGAATAAGTAGCTGTAGATTTTGTAGGGGTTAACTAGTCTTGGGCCACAAATTTGACACCTGAAATCAATACAGGGTGGTCACTTACATATGACCCACTTGTATTTTGCTTGGCCCAACACTGTTTTGGGCATCAAATAAACTGGCAAAGTGGGCACAAACATCATTTTATAAATTGCCATTTTGAATAAGTAGCTGTAGTTTTGCAAGGGTTAACTAGTCTTGGGCCACAAATTTGAACCCTGAAATCAACAAAGCGTGGTCACTTACATATCACCCACTTGTATTTTGCCTGGCCCAATGCTGTTTTGGGCATGAAATACACTGGCAAAGTGGGCACACATACCATATTTTACCATTTTGAATAAATAGCTGTAGTTTTGCAAGGGTTAACTAGTCTTGGGCCACAAATTTGACACCTGAAATCAGGAGCCTGCAGTACAGGATTTGCGCACAAAGCTTTTCTTTAATTCTGCAAAGCAGTCTCTGCGGGCCTAGGGGGTAATTCAGACTGCATCACTGCAGCGGCAGCGATCGCAGTCTGAATCATTTTATGGAGTGCGCCCTGCGCGTGCGCACCCCGGGAGCCCAGTGAGATTCTATCAGCATCTCAGGGCTTTGATCGCCTCTGCCTGATTGACAGGAAGAGGCGGTCACGTGGCGGGAAGGGGCATGCCACCGGCTTTAGAACCACGGTCCGGACAACAGAGGCCTGTCTGGACCGTTGGGGGGCGGCCTCTGCGACCCGGGATGTGTCGAGTAGCGGACTGCCAGCGTACAGGAGCTTCGCTTGCAAGGAGCTACTCATCAGGTACAAAATCATCGACACCGTGCAATGGTTTTGTACCTGTGCGGGGGGGGGGGGGGGGGTTAGGGCCAGTCATGCAGGGCGTACTAGCCCTGTGCTGGGCATCCACCTGCATGTCAGAGTAAATGATCATAGATGTGCTACATTTAGCACATCTACAATTAAATCTTGTCTGGGGACTGTTCCCATAGACATTCAGTGAATGATGCTGCCCTGTGGCAAATTCGCGTATGAGCCTACGCGGTGGCGGTACAAGACCATGGTGGGCCCAGGTGCAACAAAATGCATTGCCCCAGCCCCCCCAAGATCCAAAACATGTATGTCAAAAAATAGGGCATGGTCTCATTGAAAAGGGGTGTGGGCACACAATAGTACCACCAATTCAATTTATGCCACACAGTAGTGCAACCTTATTACATTACACCGATTTACCAGAGGCGGAACTACCGCCAGTGCAAGCAGTGCGTTGCACTGGGGCCCGCCCCTGTCCAGGGGCCCAAGCATGTAATGAGTCAAATTGACTCATTACATGCCGCTGTGCGCTGCGGGCAACCGCTGCCCGCAGCGCACAGCCGCCCACAGAGGAGAGGAGCAGCGGCACGGACGGGGGAAGGAGGAGGAGGGAGGTGAAGGAGGGAGCCGCAGCAGCGCTTTGTAACTGGTGGAGGCGCTGCTGGTGCTGCCCCTCTGCTTCACTATAGGCTGTCTTCCGAGAACAGCCTATAGGGAAGCAGAGGGGCAGCAGCAACAGCGCCTCCACCAATGACACAGCGCTGCTGCGGCTCCCTCCTCCACCTCCCTCCTCCTCCTTCTCTACTGCCCGGGAATCGTCTGACGCTGCACCGAGGAGCCTGAGCCAGCGGAGAGGGTAAGTATATTTCTTCTTTCTTTCTTTCTTTCTTTCTTTCTTTCTTTCTTTCTTTCTTTCTTTCTTTCTTTCTTTCTTTCTTTCTTATAAAAAAGGGGAACTGTGTGCCGCAATGTGTAAAAAAGGGGAATCTGCCTGCCGCAATGTGTAAAAAGGGGGAATCTGCCTGCCGTAATGTGTAACAAGGGCACGCTGTCTGCCGTTATGTGAAAAAAGTGTACGCTGTCTGACGCTATGTGTAACAAGGGCACGCTGTCTGCCGTTATGTGTAAAAAGGGGACGCTGTCTGCCGTTATGTGTAAAAAGTGCATGCTGTCTGCCGTTATGTGTAAAAAAGGGGGACGCTGTCTGCCGTAATGTGTAAAAAGGGGACGCTTTCTGCTGTAATGTGTAAAATAAGATTTTACTCACCGGTAAATCTATTTCTCGTAGTCCGTAGTGGATGCTGGGACTCCGTAAGGACCATGGGGATTAGCGGCTCCGAAGGAGACTGGGCACAACTAAAGAAAGCTTTAGGACTACCTGGTGTGCACTGGCTCCTCCCACTAAGACCCCCCTCCAGACCTCAGTTAGGATACTGTGCCTGGAAGAGCTGACACAATAAGGAAGGATTTTGAATCCCGGGTAAGACTCATACCAGCCACACCAATCACACCGTATAACTCGTGATACTATACCCAGTTAACAGTATGAAATATAACTGAGCCTCTCAACAGATGGCTCAACAATAACCCTTTAGTTAGGCAATAACTATATACAAGTATTGCAGACAATCCGCACTTGGGATGGGCGCCCAGCATCCACTACGGACTACGAGAAATAGATTTACCGGTGAGTAAAATCTTATTTTCTCTGACGTCCTAAGTGGATGCTGGGACTCCGTAAGGACCATGGGGATTATACCAAAGCTCCTAAACGGGCGGGAGAGTGCGGATGACTCTGCAGCACCGAATGAGCAAACTCTAGGTCCTCCTCAGCCAGGGTATCAAACTTGTAGACTCTTGCAAAAGTGTTTGAACCTGACCAAGTAACAGCTCGGCAAAATTGTAAAGCCGAGACCCCTCGGGCAGCCGCCCAAGAAGAGCCCCTTTCCTCGTGGAATGGGCTTTTACAGATTTAGGGTGCGGCAGTCCAGCCGCAGAATGTGCAAGTTGAATTGTGCTACAGATCCAGCGAGCAACCGTCTGCTTAGAAGCAGGAGCACCCAGCTTGTTGGGTGCATACAGGATAAATAGCGAGTCAGTTTTCCTGACTCCAGCTGTCCTGGAAACATATACTTTTCAGGGCCCTGACTACATCCAGTAACTTGGAATCCTCCAAGTCCCAAGTAGCCGCAGGCACCACAATAGGTTGGTTCACTTGAAAAACTGATACCACCTTAGGAAGGAATTGGGAACGCGTCCTCAATTCCGCCTTATCCATATAAAAAACAGATAAAGGCTTTTGTATGACAAAGCCGCCAATTCTGATACACGCTTGGCCGACGCCAAGGCCCACAGAATGACCACTTTCCACGTGAGGTATTATAGCTCCACGGATTTAAGTGGCTCAACCCAATGCGACTTCAGGAAATCCAACACCACGTTGAGATCCCATGGTGCCACTGGAGGCACAAACGGGGGCTGACTATGCAGCACTCCCTTAACAAAAGTCTTAACTTGAGGCAGTGAAGCCAGTTCAATTTTGGAAGAAAATCGATAGAGCCGAAATCTGGGCCTTAATGGAACCCAATTTTAGGCCCATAGTCACCTCTGACTGTAGGAAGTGCAGAAATCGACCTAGCTGAAATTTCTCCTTTGGGGCCTTCCTGGCCTCACAGTACGCAACATATTTTCGCCATATGCGGTGATAATGGTTTTGCTTTCCTAGCTTTAAATAGCATAGGGATAACTTCCTCCGGAATTCCCTTTTCCTTCAGGATCCGGCGTTCAACCGCCATGCCGTCAACGCAGCCGCGGTACGTCTTGAAACAGACAGGCCCCCTGCTGCAGCAGGTACTGTCTGAGCGGTAGAGGCCATAGGTCCTCTGAGATCATTTCTTGGAGTTCTGGTTACCAAGCTCTTCTTGGCCAACCCGGAACAATGAGTATAGTTCTTACTCCTCTCCTTCTTATTATTCTCATTACCCTGGGTAAGAGAGGCAGAGAAGGGAACACATACACCGACTGGTACACCCACTGTGTTACCAGAGCGTCCACAGCTATCGCCTGAGGGTCCTTGACCTGGCGCAATATCTTTGTAACTTTTAGTTGAGGCGGGACGCCATCATGTCCACCTGTGGCCTTTCCCAACGGTGTACAATCATTTGGAAGACTTCTGGATGAAGTCCCCACTCTCCCGGGTGGAGGTTGTTTCTTCTGAGAAAGTCAGCTTCTCAGTTGTCCACTCCGGGAATGAACACTGCTGACAGTGCGAACACATGATTTTCCGCCCATCGGAGAATCCTTGTGGCTTCTGCCATCGCCATCCTGCTTCCTGTGCCGCCCTGTCGGTTTACATGAGCGACCGCCGTGATGTTGTCTGACTGGATCAGCACCTGCCGGTGTTGAAGCAGGGGTCTAGCCTGACTTAGGGCATTGTAAATGGCCCTCAGTTCCAGAATATTTATGTGTAGGGAAGTCTCCTGACTTTTCCATAGACTTGGAAGTTCCTTCCCTGTGTGACTGCCCCCCAGCCTCGAAGGCTGGCATCCATGGTCACCAGGACCCAGTCCTGTATGCCGAATCTGCGGCCCCCTAGAAGATGAGCACTCTGCAGCCACCACAACAGCGACACCCTGACCCTTGGAGACAGGGTTATCCGCCGATGCATCTGAAGATGCGACCCGGACCACTTGTCCAACAGATCCCACTGGAAAATACTTGCATGGGACTTGGCGAATGGAATTTCTTCGTAAGAAGCTACCATCTTTCCCAGGGCTCGCGTGCATTGATGCACCGACACCTGTATACGTATTAGGAGGTCTCTGTCTAGAGACAACAACTCCTTGGACTTCTCCTCCCGGAGAAAACCTTTTTATCCTGTTCTGTGTCCAGAACCATACCCAGGAACAGTAGACGCGTCGTATGAACCAGCTGCGACTTTGGAATATTCAGAAACCAGCCGTGCTGTTGTAGCACTTCCCGAGATAGTGCTACTCCGACGAACAACTGCTCCCTGGACCTCGCCTTTATAAGGAGAGCGTCCAAGTACGGGATAATTATTTCGGCCATTACCTTGGTAGATACCTCGGTGCCGGGGACAGACCAACGGCAACGTCTGGAATTGGTAATGACAATCCTGTACCACAATATTGAGGTACTCCTGGTGAAGAGGGTAAATAGGGACATGCAGGTAATCATCCTTGATGTCCAGTGATACCATGAAATTCTCCAGGCTTGCAATAATCGCCCTGAGCGATTCCATTTTGAACTTGAACCTTCGTATATAAGTGTTCAAGGCTTTCCATTTTAGAATGGGTCTCACCGAACCGTCTGGTTTCGGTACCACAACATTTTGGAATAGTAACCCCGGCCTTGTTGAAGGAGGGGTACCTTGATTTCACCTGCTGGAAGTACAGCTTGTGAATTGCCGCCAGTACTACCTTTCTCCGAGGGCAGCAGGCAAGGCTGATGTGAGGTAACGGCGAGGGGGAGTCGCCTCGAACTCCAGCCTGTATCCCTGTGATACTATTTGCAGAACCTAGAGATCCACCTGTGGGCAAGCCCACTGGTCCCTGAAGTTCCCGAGACGCGCCCCTACTGCACCTGTCTCCACCTGTGGAGCCCCAGCGTCATGCGGTGGACTCAGAGGATGCGGGGGAAGATTTTTGATCCTGGGAACTGGCTGCTGGTGCAGCTTTTTTCCTTCTTCCCTTGTCTCTGTGCAGAAAGGAAGCGCCCTTGACCCGCTTGCTTTTCTGAAGCCGAAAGGACTGTACCTGAAAATACGGTGCTTTCTTAGGCTGTGAGGAAACCTGAGGTAAAAAAATTTTATTCCCAGCTGTTGCTGTGGATACGAGGTCCCTGAGACCATCCCCAAACAATTCCTCACCCTTATAAGGCAGAAACTCCATGTGCCTTTTACAGGCAGCATCACCTGTCCACTGCCGGGTTTCTAATACCCTCCTGGCAGAATGGACATTGCATTAATTCTGGATGCCAGCCGGCAAATATCCCTCTGTGCATCCTTTATATATAAGACAACGTCTTAAATATGCTCAATGTTAGCAAAATATTATCCCTGTCTTAGCGTATTAATATTATCTGACAGGGTATCAGACCACGCTGCAGCAGCACTATTTATGTTGAGGCAATTGCAGGTTTCAGTATATAACCTGAGTGTGTAAATACAGACTTCAGGATCGCCTCCTGCTTTTTATCAGCAGGTTCCTTCAAGGTGGCCGTATCCTAAGACGGCAGTGCCACCTTTTGACAAACGTGTGAGCGCCTTATCCACCCTAAGGGATATCTCCCAACATGACCTAACCTCTGGCGGAAAAGGGTACGCCATCAGTAACTTTTTAGAAATTACCAGTTTCTTATCGGGGGAAACCACGCTTCTTTACACACTTCATTCATTCATCTGATGGGGGAACAAAACACTGGCTGCTTTTTCTCCCCAAAAATAAAACCTCTTTTATGTGGTACTTGGGTTCATGTCAGAAAATGCGTAACACATTTTTCATTGCCGAGATCATGTAACGGATGTTCCTAGTGGATTGTGTATATGTCTCAACCTCGTCGACACTGGAGTTAGACTCCGTGTCGACATCTGTGTCTGCCATCTGAGGTAACGGGCGTTTTTTGAGCCCCTGATGGCCTTTGAGACGCCTGGGCAGGCGCGGGCTGAGAAGCCGGCTGTCCCACAGCTGTTACGTCATCCAGCCTTTTATGTAAGGAGTTGACACTGTCGGTTAATACCTTCCACCTATCCATCCACTCTGGTGTCGGCCCCACAGGGGGCGACATCCCATTTATCGACCTCTGCTCCGCCTCCACGTAACCTTCCTCATCCAACATGTCGACACAGCCGTACCGACACACCACACACACACAGGGAATGCTCTGACTGAGGACAGGACCCCACAAAGTCCTTTGGGGAGACCGAGAGAGAGTATGCCAGCACACACCAGAGCGCTATATAATGCAGGGATTAACACTATAACTGAGTGATTTTTCCCCAAATAGCTGCTTGTATACATATATTGCGCCTAAATTTAGTGCCCCCCTCTCTTTTTAACCCTTTGAGCCTGAAAACTACAGGGGAGAGCCAGGGGAGCTGTCTTCCAGCTGCACTGTGAAGAAAAAATGGCGCCAGTGTGCTGAGGGAGAAGCCCCGCCCCTTTTCGGCGGACTTTCTCACGCTTTTTCTGGAATACTGGCAGGGGTAATTTTACATCTATATAGCCTCTAGGACTATATATGATGTAGATTTGCCAGCCAAGGTGTCATATATTGCCCTCAGGGCGCCCCCCCCAGCGCCCTGCACCCATCAGTGACCGGAGTGTGAGGTGTACATGAGGAGCAATGGCGCACAGCTGCAGTGCTGTGCGCTACCTTGGTGAAGACCGAAGTCTTCTGCCGCCGATTTTCCGGACTCTTCATGCTTCTGGCTCTGTAAGGGGGACGGCGGCGCGGCTCCGGGAACGAACACCAAGGTCGGGTCCTGCGGTCGATCCCTCTGGAGCTAATGGTGTCCAGTAGCCTAAGAAGCCCAAACTACCACCTGTTAGGTAGGTTCGCTTCTTCTCCCCTTAGTCCCTCGCTGCAGTGAGTCTGTTGCCAGCAGATCTCACTGTAAAATAAAAAACCTAAATATACTTTCTTTCTAGGAGCTCAGGAGAGCCCCTAGTGTGCATCCAGCTCAGCCGGGCACAAGACTCTAACTGAGGTCTGGAGGAGGGTCTTAGTGGGAGGAGCCAGTGCACACCAGGTAGTCCTAAAGCTTTCTTTAGTTGTGCCAAGTCTCCTGCGGAGCCGCTAATCCCCATGGTCCTTACGGAGTCCCAGCATCCACTTAGGACGTCAGAGAAAAGAGGAATCTGTCTGCCGTAAGGTGTAAAAGGGTCTCTACCTGGTGTAGTGGTGCTACTGTGCGGCGTAATTTGAATAATGGAGACTACTGTGCACCGTTTTATGAATTGTTATTATTTTGTGGCCACACCCCTTCCCCACGAAGCCACGCCACTATGTAATTTTGCGCGCGCCTACGGCGCGCACTGCCCCTGTTTTGCATGCAGGGGTGGGGCTCCAATGCTGTTTCTTGCACACAGTGCTAAAATGTCTAGTTACGGCACTGTTGCTAGGTATCCACTTCCCTGAGCAGGTCCCCCCTCACCAGATCCTCTCCAGGGGTGAGGGGGTGGACTTGGATGGGATGGGGGGGGGGAGGCAAGCCATTTTGTCGCACATGGGCCCACCGCTCGCTGGTTCCGCCACTGCGATTTACATTACATTATACTGAACAGTAGTACTCCTTAATATACGTTACGCTACACAGTAGTGCTCCTGATACACGTTACTCCACACAGTACTGCTCCTTATACATGTTACGCAACACAGTAGAGCTCCTCATACACGTTAGAACACACAGTAATGGTCCTTATACACTTTACACCACACAATAGTGCTCCTTATACACGTTACGCCACACAGTGGTGCTTCTTATAGACGTTACACCACACAGTAATACCCCTTATACAGGTTACGCCACACAGTAGAGATCCTTATACACATTACGCCACACAGTAGTGCTCCTTTTACATGTAACGCCAATATAGTAGGCACTACGGGTACGTTTTAGGGTTAGGCTGCTGGGGGGGGGGTGAGGCACTAGGGTGGTGGCTAGGGTTAGGCTGTGGGGAGGGGAAAAGGGTAAGGTTAGCTACTAGGGAAAGGTTTAGGGATTAGGGATAATGGGAAAATACTCACCAGAACACTGCTGAGACATCGCCAATGCAATGTGATCCAGAAAAAGGCACTGCTGTCACCGGTATAAAGTACGAAACTGCCATAGCACAAGCGACTGTTTGTTGACAGTTCTTCATGTCGACATAATCAATATCAATATGATAACTGTCAGCCAATTGTATCCAACTCCCACAAAAACTCAGGAGACTTCTCACTGTATAAAGATGGGACGATTCCTTTGTACAAGGACACATGCACCCTGGGTGACAACTCATGACCCTGTGCCTGGCTGCCTTAGTGGGGTCACTCTATGCTGTGCTGTATGTTATATGTCACTGCACAGTCACCATTACTATTTGCAGAGAGACCAGCTTACTGTAACAACCCCGCCCACCACCTCCCAATCTCCGCCCCCTCAATGTAGGCTCCACCTCTTCTAGGTCCGCGATTCTGAGTTTGCAGGATGAAATGTACAATTAGAAAAATGTATAATAAAATAAAAATAAATAAACACACAGCTGCCTGACCGCCTTACAAGGAATGCTGCTGCACTACAGTTTAGCCGCATGGTCACGTGATGCTCCGTCGCCGGTAGCAAAAAGAAATAGCTGGGCTGCCCATGAATGAGAGGGTAAGATGGCCGCTTCTCCTTCTCCAGACTCCTCCACTGCATCCTCCTCCCCCTCTGGCCAGACTGCAGCTCTGCACACCAGCTCAGCCTCATTCTGTTAAGGGGAACCGGTGGCTTGCAGCGCGCCAGCAGGTGGCATGTAATGAGTCAGTCTGACTCATTGTAGTGTCTCCGGCTGTGGGCCCCTTCATCGTGGAGGGGCCCTGGTGCATTGCACCAGTTGCACCGCAGCAAGTTCCACCCCTGAACCTACGATAATAGCCCACCAGACCAAAGAAAGTCCTGAGTTGCAACATACATTTTAGCTTAGGCCATGTGAGGATTGCTTCCACCTTGCTGGGTTGAGGTTTAACTTACCCAGTGCCGTAACTAGGCATTTTAGCGCTGTGTGCAAGAAATGACATTGGCGCCCCATCCCCATGCAAGATAGGGGCAGTGCGCGCCGTAGGCGCGCAAAAAATATATAGGGGCGTGACTTCATGGGGAAGGGGCATGGCCACAAATTAATAGCAATTCATACTACGGTGCACAGTAGTCTCCATTATTCAAATTACGCTGCACAGTAGCGCCACTACACCAGGTAGAGCCCCTTTTATACATTACAGCAGACAGCATCCCCCTTTTTACACATTACAGCAGACAGTCCCCCTTTTTACACATTGCGGCAGCCAGTCCACCTGTTTTACACATTGCGGCAGCCAGGACCCCTTTTTACACATTGCAGCAGCCAGGCCCCCTTTTTACACATTGCAGCAGCCAGGACCCCTTTTTACACATTGCGGCAGCCAGGACCCCTTTTTACACATTGCGGCAGCCAGGCCCCTTTTTTACACATTGCAGCAGCCAGGACCCCTTTTTACACATTGCGGCAGCCAGTCCACCTGTTTTACACATTGCGGCAGCCAGTCCCCCTTTTTACACATTGCGGCAGCCAGGCCCCCTTTTTACACATTGCGGCAGCCAGACCCCCTTTTTACACATTGCGGCAGCCAGGCCCCCTTTTTACACATTGCGGCAGCCAGACCCCCTTTTTACACATTGCGGCAGCCAGGCCCCCTTTTTACACATTGCGGCAGCCAGGCCCCCTTTTTACACATTGCGGCAGCCAGGCCCCCTTTTTACACATTGCGGCAGCCAGACCCCCTTTTTACACATTGCGGTAGCCAGGCCCCCTTTTTACACATTGCAGCAGCCAGGCCCCCTTTTTACACATTGCGGCAGCCAGTCCCCCTTTTTACACATTGCGGCAGCCAGGCCCCCTTTTTACACATTATGGCAGACGGTGTCCCCCAGAGAGAGAGAGAGAGAAAGAGAGAGATACATACTTACCTTCTCCCCGCTGACAGGCTAATCGTGCTGGCATCTCCTTCTCGGTGCAGGCAGGTGAGAAGGAGGAGGAGGGAGGGGGACTGGAGCCGCAGCAGCGCTATGTCATTGGTAGTAAGCGCCGCTGCAGCATCCCCCTCTCCTTCCGTATAGGCTGCCCGGCGCTGCTGTGGATGCTGGGATGGAGGAACTGCATCCCAGCATCCACAGCAGCGCCGGGCAGCCTATACGGAAGGAGAGGGGGATGCTGCAGCGGCGCTTACTACCAATGACATAGCGCTGCTGCGGCTCCAGTCCCCCTCCCTCCTCCTCCTTCTCACCTGCCCGGCGCTAGCCTGTAGCTCTCCTCCCTGCACAGCGCGGCTGCGGCGCACGGCGCAACTTAGAGGCGGCATGTAATGAGTCAATTTGACTCATTACATGCCGCTGGCCGTGCGCCCTCAGGGCAACTGCGCTGTGTGCCAAGCCCACTTGGCACACACGTAGTTACGGCCCTGAACTTACCCTTGGCATACAATATACCCCAGATACTTTACCTCCACAGTTATGATGGCACACTTCTCCAGGTTAGCTGTGAACCCTTGTGCCTGTAGAGACGGTAACACTGCATCCACCTTTGGAAGGTGTGACTTTATACTGGAACAAACCCACTGTGGTAGAGAAGGCTGTTGTTGCTTTGGCAGCTTCCATCAGAGGAATTTGCCAGTACCCCTTCAGTAAATCTAGCGTAGTTAGATACTGGCTTATTGCTAAGTTTTCTACCAGTTCATCAACCCGGGGCATAGGATAGGAATCAAACCGAGGATTTTTATTTAACTTTCTGAAGTCATTACAGAATCTCAAAGCTCCAAAAGGCTTGGGCTCTAAAAAAATGGGATTATTCCATTCACTATGGAATCAAATCCCCATAGAAAGGGGAAAAGGGAAAGAAACCAGATAAATTTTAAGGTGCACTCATCCAACTGATACATTTTGATATGATTGTTATTGTGAAACATGTATATCCACAGCAGCAATATCAAATAAAGGCTTAAATGCTCAATACCCTAAATCGATGTAGAAGTTTATTTTATTATATATTTATATGGGACTAAATTGTCCTTTATTGAGAATAGAGCGAAATATTAAAATTCATAGAATAAGAGAAAAAGAATAGAAAGTGACAGAAATTGAACTATGTGTGAATAAAGATTTAAAAACAAAGCTAATGTGTTTTTCCCTTCATATGTTTTCCTGTAATTATTTCAATTGTGCATTCACGTACATATGTTTGTGCAGCACTGTGTCAGTGCTATATTCATATGAGACCTGCAGTTTTCATATTCACTGGAGCCTGTTATGCTGTGATGGAGGGAAATATGCTGGTCTTCCTTTTGAGTTCACAAACTGTTACATCAAATTGTAACCAAGTTTTTAGTAATGTGCAACAATAAATCTCTACTCCTGCCCTTAAGGCTGTAATTATGGTAACTTGATTCTAATGTTATGAATTGATGAGTGAAACAATGTTGCTAAATATGTGACTTGTACCTGAAATCCTAGAGTGTCATGCAATGCAAAAAATGCTGGTATGATATTATATTAATTAACTAAGTGTTAGAGAAAACTAATGGGGATAAGCCTTGGTAAATAGTCTCACTGCCCTGTGTTCAAAGCTGTCTACTTTATAAATCTATGTAATCTCTGACACCAACTACTGCTATTAATAATGCATGAATAAATGTGCAGGAAAGATGAGTTTAGTATATCCCATATGATGTCAGTCCACAGTGATCGATACTTCTATTGCATTATGTTGGATTGTATCCATGTAATAGCTTGTTGCAGTGATTAATATCCACTAGCCATATTCTTAATATATTATTCCTAATGCATAGAGATATTTAACAAGTGTACAGGGAACATATACACCCCAAATTTCTACACTGTATGTATGAGTTGGTATTACATATAAATTTAGCAGCAGTTGTTTCTGGTACTAAGCAATGTTAAATTGTGTCCATGCCGGCATGACAAAAAGACTCTTTAAAAAACGCATTTTAGAACACGCATTTTAGAACAACTTTTTAGTTCCAAAAGTTTGATCGAAATCCTTATCAAACATGATACCAGACTCCTGAATCAATATACAACAGAAATTGATAAACTGGGTGAAAAACTGAAATTATATGAGAAAGAGGATGATTTCCAACAGACATATGAGAAATATGTGTCTGACCTTGACCGGTTTGAGAAAGATTTGATGGAACGCAAACGAGGGAAATTCATTCGGGACAAAAACGATTACATCAATAACACAGTATATAAATGGAACACCAGACCAAAAAAGAAAGAATCTGGCAATATGGTCAACTACAGTTCTTCTGAACTTGAATTGTCAGAAGGAGAAGGTGCCACTGCAGCCACTCCATCTAGATGGCAAAGAGCCAATTTTTAGGATTTGGCCAAAGGACAAGGGAAAACGATATAGGCAATTCCGACCCAAGAAGATCAGAAGAGGAAGAAAGAAATGGAAAAAGGAAAAAGAACAAAGGGGAATGGGAGAAAAAACCCCAAAGGACCAAACGCCCATACAGGAGGACGTGAACCAGGATAATTTCCAGGTCATTAACCTCACACAGCATAATTTAAGCCCCACACATATCAAAATTCTTTCCAAAGGTCTCAGTTTTTCCCCAGAAAAGAACATGGACAGGTTGGAAATACAGAAAGATTTACAACTGTTTGCCAGAAAAATCCTCTTAAAAAAATTCCACAGCAATAGGGAAAAGGGTCAACATTATGAGGACCAGTCCATAACAAATCCAACGTGGAATGATGAAGAATGTGATGCCCTCAAGATCTTACAGGAACTGGCTGATGAAGATGAGGAACCCAATATTAACATCACCAACCCACAAAGACCGATTTTACGCAAGAAATCTACTTTCTTCCCAAACCCACAGATATGCCCACAAGTTCAGATTTTTACAGAACTAGTATCTAAAGAACTGGATACTATATATATGAAAAGAAACCTCAGAAAAAGCAACTTTACTGAGGAGGAATGCAAGGCTGTAAGGGAGATCAATACATGGGAGGATACCATAATCAAGCCCTCCGACAAGGGGGGCAACATCGTATTATGGGAAAAAGAGATGTACCTCAAAGAAGCATACCGCCAACTTGCTGATACTTCTACATATAAAAGACTCTGGTTTAACCCCACAGCTAATTTCCTTAAAGTTTATGAGGAACTCATTAAGGGAGCTCTGTATGATGGAATCATCAATAAAGGTGACTATGATTTTTTGAAAGTGTCCGATCCAAAAATTTCCACACTGTACTTATTACCCAAAGTGCATAAGAACAGCACGTGCCCACCAGGAAGACCCATTGTCTCGGGCATCGAAAGTGTCACGGAAAAAGCCAGCATGTTTGTAGACAAGAACCTACGTAAATTCGTAGTGGAACTTCCATCGTATGTACGGGATACTATGGATATCCCTAACAAATTGGAAGGAGTAACTCTCTCATCCAATACTTGGTTATGTGTATGTGATGTTGAATCCTTGTACACAAGTATCAGTCACAATAATGGAATTAAAGCAGTGCAATATTTTCTCGATATGAGTGTACATCAAGATTTCAACAACTTCCTTATACAGCTCTTAGAATTCGTCCTAACAAAAAATTTCTTCACCTTTGATGACAAATATTTCCTCCAAGTACGGGGGACTGCGATGGGCAGCACTTGTGCGCCCACGTATGCTAACCTGTACTTGGGGTGGTGGGAGAAGGAACTCGTGTTTAATGTACCCAATGAGAAATATACAGAGCATATCATCGGGTGGCATAGGTACATAAACGATATTCTGATCCTATGGGAAGGTGAACGTGAACTACTTGAAGAATTCATTCAATTACTCAATGACAACACTCTAGGTCTCAAACTCACATCAGACATAAATTCGAATGAGGTCAACTTCTTGGATTTGAAGATCTCTAAAACGATTGATGGAGAAATCGACACTGACATCTTCCGTAAAACGACGGCTACAGATAGTATTCTGCACTACAGTAGCTCTCATTTTCCAGCCACTTTAAGAGCTATTCCGAAAGGAGAGTACATTCGAACCAGAAGAAACTGTTCTGATGATGAAACCTACAGAAAAAGAGCTAAGGAAGTCAAAGAGAGGCTAGAAAAGAGGGGCTATAAGAAACAGATTCTACAAAAGGCTTATAATTCCACAAACCAAACATCTAGGAGCTCTTTGCTTATTCCGAAGATGAAATCAACTGATATGAGCCAGATAAGATTCGTGGGCACATATTGCAAAGAGTGGAAATATATCAATATGGCACTGCAGAAGTACAGATACATATTAAATACTGATGAAGACCTGAAAAAGAATTTAAGAATAACATCAAGATCAGCTGGAGAAAATCACAGACTTTACGTGACAGTATGGTAAAAAGTCACTTTACCAAACATCAGAAAAGAAAGTCACCTATGGTGGGCTGTTAACCCTGTGGCAAATGCTCAGCATGTCAACATATTAACATCACACAGGAATTTAAAGACAGATATCAGAACAAGATGAAAATTAAAAGCTTCATCAACTGTCTAACACAGGGAGTAATCTACTGTCTCATATGTCCATGTGGATACAAATATGTCGGCATGACAAAAAGACTCTTTAAGAAACGCATTTTAGAACACACATATAATATCAAAAATGTACGAAGAGATTTGGACAACATGAAAAAAATCACCAGCGTAGCAAGGCACTTTCTAAGATTCCATGACAGTGATCATAAAAAAATGAGAATTTTTGGTTTGGAGCACATCGAACTGGGAATCAGAGGTGGTAACATAACTAAGGAATTGTTAAAAAAGGAATCTAGATACATTTTCTTATTAGATTCTCTGACTCCCTCTGGACTCAATGAAGAGATTCATTATTCGGCATTCATCTGACTCATGTGTACTTTATAGGATCAATATTCGGTTTACTGTCATTAGGAAGAGACATTTTCCATCTTTCCTTCTCTATATAGAGTAATAATATTGTTACCTACTTTATACTCTAAGGTAAATTGTAAGAGGTAGCTTCCTTCATTTTCTTCTCTTCTTTTTTCTTTTTTCTTTTTCCTCATATGAAGGGTGATATTGGTCTTTTTTTCTCACTTCACATTAATAAGGAGTGGATTTCAACTATCATGAATAGATATAGGGCATAATATATGTATAAATATCAGAAGACACTTTGGACCAGGATGTATATGGCTATTAACCCTACATTCAAACAATTGGACACCAAGTTGTGCCAACTATCGGAGGGGTATATCCCTGGTCCAAGGGTTCCCTCTATCCATCAAATGCTGTTTATTAATAACATCAACTAGGATACTTACCATAGATGACTGGGGTACTCTTGTCAAAGTCAGAAAAATATCTCTATACACACTGCCATATTTGCACCTCATACACGTCCGCACTGCGCATGCGTACGCTCTCCCGTGCGTGCGCATACTCACAGTCGCGGGCACCCGCAGGCGCACGGTATGCGTATTTACGGTAGAGTTTATGTGATCGTAGCGTGCGACTCAATCGTTACATATTTTCACTATATAATGTATTTTGTAGATCATGGTCCCTTTGATAGATTCTGAAAGTTTAGTTAATATAGCATGTTCCTGGACAGAGGGATCCCTCTTTGTATTGTACGAAGGGTCTAACAGGAGTCATACAGTGGTGTTTAGTATCCATCGGAAGAACATTTAAAGAGCAATATTCCGGTGTTGGTTTGGAGCGGATTAATCGCTCGTGCGAATAGTTATGGACATAAGAAGTTTATGTCCATTTACTATTATTTACTCTTACTTAGCCATGCGGCGGGAAACCCAGTTTCCCTCCCACCTGAGCTGTTGGAAATCGTCACAGCCCACCTGTATGAATCAACCTATGACCTTTTGTTATAGTGCGAAGCCGAATTCCTGTGTCCAATGAACAATGAGATTGTAGGGACCATTGAATTGTATTGTGTGTGGGGCATAAATAGACAAGCCGATCACATCCAGCTCACTCTTTCAACGGTTATCATTGCTGAAAATCGGGAGCTGGATGTCCAGAGGCGCATGCGATCGTTTCCCCTTGTGCGTAAGTGTTTCTCCGCAATCATATTGTTCTTACTGTTATTGTGAGCCATTTCTCTCTCTCTCTCTCTCTTCTCCTCTTTCTCTCTTATTTTCCCTTAAAACGTAATTGTATTGTATTTCCTGTGTAGTTATCTGGTTAGGTAGTCTATGTTATATTGTAGTGTATGACTTGTATTGTATTAATTCTTTTGCAAGTATAACATTCATAATATATATATAAGGCGTTAGACCCTAAGCACGGTATCTGTGTATTTCTTATAGTGTTAAGTATTCTCAGAGCGTCGGTGACGCTCGAACAGCATTTGAGTTAATAAGGTTATACTGTGTTGCATTTACACTCTATCACTACACTAAGGTCTTACTGCATAATACACTGTTTATGGTTTAGATATAAAGGTTTAACATTGTGAGCGTCAGCGCCGCTGGTGATCTCCTCGTGGTCCCAAGCGTCCGCTACGCTATAGCGAATCATTACGATAGACGGCAGCCAATAGCGTGCCTGCCTGTGATCTCTCGGCCGTGAGCGAACGTGACGCTTGAGCGTCTCGACCACGGCTAAGCGATCGTTACGCATCGAGCGTACCCTTACGGTACTTAATACGTCAATAGCGTACAGTGTTCTTAGACCTCATAAAGGGTTTTATATAAGATAAATATTTAGCTTTATCAATTGGCGGCTCGCCCTGTCCTTCACATATCTCTGCTAGGTAATTTCAGCAGACATTATCCAGCAGCAAAGGGCGGGAGGTCATATTCCTCGTAGTGCTGTTTGGATAAGCGTCTGCTTCGCTTAGTAAAGGGTGCTGAAGGAATCCGGGACCGGAGGTAAGAACAAAACGATAGTGTCTTTTTAAAACTGTTTATTTCTGTCTTGCGTACACACGCACGCATATCTGCATTTCTTTTCATTCGTGTATTTTCATATATCACTCTCCTGTTTGCCATTGTATAATTGATAAACGTACTAAGAGAGATTTGCCGCTATTTCATAGTTAAAGAGTAAAGGTAATACAGTTAAGGTATAGAAATACACACAGCTCTACCTAAAGGTAAAAGGAGAGATTGGTGTGGTGTGCGGTAGATGATCGAGGAACATCTACATTGATAAAACGTGTTAGTTGTGTTACGGTGGACAAAGACTGGTGTACACGTGTCTCTAACAAAGGGAGACTCGCGTACGCAAAGGCCGACGCACGCAGCGTAAATTACGCAACGGAGCGTCTGGGTACGCCCACGTAACTCAAGTCACACGATAGTGTTGATTTTTTAAGTAACGCAACAGGCGATAAATAGCGCAACAAGCGATAAATAGCGCAACAGGCGATAAGTAGCGCAAATCTATTTTAAATTCGAAATTTAAATTAATAGATCCTTCTCCTAATTTGTAACACATCTGGTCTAAAGAGAAATTTCTGCACAGAAATAGAAATAGAAACAAAAGTGTATATGTGGTGAGTGAGTGTGTTTTTACAATTTTGAGGATTGAACCAAAAGAAATCATCGAGTTCTCGTGAAGGTACATACGTGTAAGTGACATGCACGGTGGCTAGGGAGGCATCCTTGGTTAAACAAAAAATTTGAGCATTAGAGTATAGCAGACCAGGAGGTCATACTGTAGCAGACCAGGAGGTCTAGGTACAGCAGACAAGGAAGTCCGCTATAGAGTCCACAGGCACAACACCAAAAAAAAAGGGTTGGTGCAACACCCATATAGGCCATACAAGCTCTTGCTGAAGGAATTTGCAGCCGCAATTTTCGATTCCGCTGGTCGCTCCGTACATAAGATTAGTTGCTTATGTGCTGAACGATTGTACCGCACGTAATTGTGTGCATTAGTAAACCTGACCGGTACTATTTGTGTACGAAGGTCATAAACGCTATTTGTACATTCTAATGTGATTTGTGTAATTTTTTATTTTTTCAAAAAGGGAAGTTCGCTGGTCACTCAGGAACTATCTGACAACCACACCTTTACTGGAAAGGGTTAATGCTCTGCGGATCACACTCACATGTTCCAGTAAACAAAGGTTAATAGGGGCCCTGGGTCGAGTACGCCAGCACTATATCAGTGTGATCAGGTCGTATTGGTCGGCGTGGGCGAGTGAGTGAGGTGCTCGGTAAACTTCACCGCCAACCTATCGTGAATATCTTGGTTTTTTGTAAGGTTCCGTAACACCTGCAAATTATGGGGGCCAGTTGTTCAGGAAGGGGGCGATCAACCTCGGTTCGGGTTGATTCTATAAACCGACCAGTCGGGTCGGCAAAGTACGTAATGTGTGAAAAGTACGGAAGTCACACAGAAGCTTTATGTGATGAATGGGAGAGAATGACAGTACATGACGGGGAGAAATTCCCAAGAGTAGGTAGCTTCAGCACAGAAGTGTTAACGAATTTAAGGAGAAGGATATGTCTCATTAAATCAGCAAAGAGACGAATCAAGCATTATGATTATTTGCAGTTGTGGCAACAGGAGGGTGACATACAGAGAGGATTGGCTCAGGCGGCGGGATCTGGCTCGATCAGGAAACTGATAGCCACGGCCCCACCGCCACCATACATATCAGGAGAGAAATTGGTTGCGGAGAATGACGCACTAAGGTGTAACAAACAAACACTTAGCAACTGTGTAAATGTTAAAGATAATGTTAACCAATTAACCAATGCAAGTATTAACCCGTGCAAGTTGTACCCTGTTTTGAACTTTCCCCAGGAGTGTGATCAAGAGGACGAATCGGCAACAATATCAGCGCTCTCTCTAGCAGCCACCATATCAGAAACAACAGTAGGCACGGCCCAACCCATAAGATTAGTAACAAAGCCCCCTAGCGGAGGGACAGGTGAGGTCGTATCAACGGGTAAGTACGGCACCATACACTATGCTGAAACTATTTCACCACAAACTGCAGAATCTACACAGAATGATGTTGTTAGAATTAATCCTGTTAAGGTAATAGTAGTGCCAAATGGGAAAACGGACACTTCAGGAGTCACTCCTGTTAGGAACATCGCCATGTATAGCCCGTTTACCCGAATGGAATTAAGGACCATAGTGTCTGAATTCCCTGACCCTAGAAAAGATTTAGTTGCTAGCCAAAAATACATCAGAGACCTAGGAAACACTTTAGAGCCCAATAATATAGATTGGCAAGTACTGCTAAGAGCTTGTTTACCCTCCAATGTCGAAGCAACTCAATTTTTAGCTGACTGTGGATTAGATCAGGATGTACCTCTTACAGATGTGTACAACAAAGATAATGTAAAAAGAATAAGTTTACAGTTAAAGGAGTATTTCCCAGCGGTAGTTAAATGGAACAAGATATTCTCCATTAAACAAAAGGAGTCAGAAACAGCTGCAGAGTATTTTCACAGAGCAATATCAGAGATGGCAAAATACACAGGCATAGAGGACATTAAAACAAACATAAACCATCGAGAAGTAGCAGTATCGGTACTGATGGATGGTTTAAAAGAGTCATTAAAGACTAGGGTACAGACCACACAACCATGTTGACGAGGTCTGTCTGTGGCTACTTTGAGAGAGGCTGCTATTGATCACGACCGGAATATCACCAGACACAGGGAGTCACAAGGTGATAAGTTAATGTCGGTAAGTATACAGGCCCTGACCACAAAACAGCCTGTGTTAATATCACCAAACCCTGTGGGTAAGTCAAACGTGGTAACATGTTATTTTTGTCACAAACAGGGACACTTTGCACGAGACTGTAGATCGAGAAATGTACAAAAATCTTATCAACCCCCTAGACAACGACACGACACACGACATTGGGATCAGGGTCCACAGAGACGGAGTTATCAGCCACATACAGGGGAAACAAAAAGATACCCCCCGAACAGAGACTGGCACGCCTCTGGTAGTTCCCAGCTAACTCCCTCACAAGTAGTTGCTGCCAGCGGGATTCAGGGAGGTCACCATACCCAATAGGGGTGTGGCCATACCTGTAATCTGCAGCCAGTAAAATTGATTGAAAGCCTTGGAAGTGAACCCGAAGTTGCAATTAATGTAGCTGGTAAATCATTAAACTTTCTTGTAGATACGGGGGCGGCCAAATCAGTGATAAATTCGACAGTGGGCATGAGAACCACTGGTAGGACAATTCCAGCCATGGGAGTAACAGGAGTAGTCCAGCATTACCCTGTTAGCAAGCCAGCCGAGATTACAATAGGGCCTGTACATACCAAGCATTCCTTTTTGCTGGCTGCATCGGCACCGACCAATCTCCTGGGAAGAGACTTACTGTGTAAAATGGGGTGCGTCATTTATTGTACTCCTGAAGGTGTATTCTTGGACATACCTGAGAATCACGCTCAGGAAGTGCGAGACATGTTAGATTCCCCATCAAAATTAATGTCACATACCATTATGACAAATAGGACTCCCTCCCAAGTAGAAGAAATGACATCTCAGATACCAGAGTCACTTTGGACTAAAGATGGACAGGACACTGGATTAATGGCAAACGTAGCTCCGGTAGTTGTACAAGTAAAAGATGGTAGGATAGCTCCGAAAATCCCACAGTACCCTCTGAAGCCAGAGGTGGAGTTAGGAGTTTACCCAGTAATAGAGCGCTTGCTACAACAGGGCATTCTGGTAAGAACGTCCAGCACTGCCAATAGTCCCATCTTCCCTGTGAAAAAGAGTGGGGGGAGGGGTTACCGGCTAGTGCAGGATCTAAGGGGGATTAACAAAATAGTTGAGAGTCAGTTCCCCGTAGTGCCAAATCCAGCTGTCATCCTAATGCAAATCCCTCCCACTGCGAAATTTTTCACTGTTATTGACCTCTGCTCCGCTTTCTTTTCGGTACCTCTGCACCCTGACAGCCAATATTTGTTCGCATTTACATACAGAGGAGTCCAATACACATGGACTCGATTACCACAAGGATTCATAGATAGTCCAAGTATATTTTCTCAGGCTTTGCATGATTGTTTACAGTCTTTCCAACCAGAGAGTGGATCAGTATTAATACAGTACGTGGATGATCTACTACTGTGTTCTGATTCATTGGAAGCATCCCTGAAGGATACGAAACAGCTCCTGTTTCATCTTTCAGACACAGGACACAAGGTTTCCAAAGACAAGTTGCAATTATGCCAAACTAAGGTAAAATATTTGGGACACTGTCTAACACAAGGACTGAGACACCTGACCGCTGATAGAATTCAAGCTATTAGAGACATGACTCTGCCACAAGCCCAGCAACAGATCAGAACATTTTTAGGAATGTGTGGGTATTGCCGTAATTGGATCCCAGGGTTTTCCATTCTAGCGTTACCCTTGCAGGAGATGGTCTCCTCAAACAAACCTGATCGGATTTCGCATACAGACGAGTCTGAGACGGCATTTGAGAGACTTAAACAGTGCCTAACGCAGGCACCAGCATTAGGTATGCCAGACTATGGGAAACCCTTTGAGCTATACGGAACAGAAAGTGCTGGTTGCGCGGCAGGCGTACTAACCCAAAAGCACGGTGATGCCAGCAGGCCAGTAGCATATTACAGCGCTCAGCTAGACACGGTAGCGCGATCCCTCCCCACATGCTTGCGAAGCGTTGCTGCGATAGCATTGCTAGTAACGAAAAGTGAAGATGTCGTGCTAGGTCACAACCTCACAATTCATACACCACATGCAGTGTCAGCCTTGTTAAATTCTGCCCAAACCAGGCACGTCTCATCAGCGCGGTTTACAAGATGGGAATTGGCACTAATGGCCCCCGTAAACATCACCATAAGGAGATGCAGTGCATTAAATCCTGCAACATATCTCCCAGGTGTGCCTGGACAGGCACAAAGGGTGGAGGATGAGAGTGGTGGGGAAGGAGGATTTAATACAAAGGAAGACACACATGATTGTATGGAATATTTGACCCAAAATTTTACCGCAAGGCCTGACATCAGTGACAACCCACTGGAATATGTAGAACTTACGTTCTACACGGACGGTAGTTGTCATAGACAGTCAGACTCGGGAGACTTGTGTACTGGATACGCAGTCGTAGATGACCAAGGCACCATAGAAGCGGAACCGCTAGGCCCACCTCACTCAGCCCAGGTTGCTGAACTGGTCGCCCTAACCAGAGCATGTGAATTGGCTAAGGGTAAGTCAGCCAATATCTACACCGACTCTAGATACGCATTCGGGGTAGTCCATGATTTCGGAGCCCTATGGCGCCTCAGAAATTTCATGACGGCAGCTGGTACACCGATAGCGCACATCAAAAGGCTTCTAACAGCGATACAGGAACCCGACAGAGTGGCTGTTATCAAATGTAAAGCACACACATATAGCCAGGACCCAGTATCACTTGGTAACAGCCGAGCAGACGAAGCTGCTAAGTTAGCAGCTGGTACCCCCAGACAGACAGACACCACACAACTGATGGTATTTAATACCATCAACACACAGAAGTTGTGTGAGATGCAAAATTTGTGGTCCACACAGGAAAAGGCAGTCTGGAAGGCAAAAGGATATGGCCAGGAGTCCTCAGGACTCTGGACGGATGGACACGGTAAACCAGTGGCCCCCAGAGCATACCTTCCATGTTTAGCTGAGGCAGCTCACGGGCTGACTCATCTGGGCAAGGAAGGGATGTGCAAGTTGGTAAGAGCATATTGGTGTGCCCCAGGATTTTCATCTCATGCGAGTAAAAGAGCAATGTCATGCCTTACCTGTTTGAGAAAGAACATCGGAAAGGCAATACCTACAGAACCATCTCATATCCCACCTGCCGGCGGCCCTTTCCAGGTAATACAGATTGACTTTATACAATTACCCCCTTGTCGAAATTTGAAATATGTACTTGTTTGTATAGATGTTTTCTCAAATTGGGTCGAAGCATTTCCGGCGGCCACAAATACCGCTATGTTTACTGCTAAGAAAATTGTGCAGGAATTTGTATGTAGATATGGTATCCCTAGAATTATCGAAAGTGATAGGGGTACCCATTTTACAGGTGATGTCTTTCAAGGAATGTGTAAATTGATGGGAATTGATAGCAAGCTGCACACTCCATACCGTCCACAGGCGAGTGCGAAAGTGGAAAGAGTGAACAGCACTATTAAAAATAAACTGAGTAAAGTGATGGCAGAGACAGGATTGACATGGCCAGAAGCTTTACCCATTGTACTGTACAGCATCAGAACCACTCCCAGGTCCCCTCTTAATCTGTCTCCCTTTGAAATCTTGTTTGGTCGACAACCGCATGTTATGATTAACCCTCAGGATGATTTGAAGTGTAACAATGAAGTGACTGTAAAATACTTGATTAACATGAGTAAACAGTTAAGGAATCAAAATGATAATCAGAAGTTGGTGATTCCTGATTTACCAGATAGTAATTGTCATGACATTGAACCTGGGGATTATGTAATGATACGGAATTTTCTACGCTCAGGTTGCCTTATTGACAGATGGGAAGGACCATACCAGGTCTTATTGACTAGCACTACAGCATTGAAGGTTGCTGAGAGAGAGACTTGGGTTCATTCGTCCCACTGTAAGAAGGTTGCTGATCCAGAGAGGTCCCGTGATAAGGAACAGACGGTAGAGGTTGTATCACTGGAGTGTCTGTTCCAGGAGGATTGAGGCGGCACCTGAGCATTGAAAATCACAAGACCAAAAGCAGTTGTCGATCCCGTTCCCTTTTATTGTTTTTCTCCAACTTCCCATCCCCTCTCCCTCAAATTATTTTTTCCCCCTTCTCATTCTTCTCCGTTTCCTCCTACAAGATGGACTTGCCCCAAGAGACTGTGATCCGGATTTTCCTGTTGACCATGATGTTGACCAGAGCAGTCTGTTCCGGCGAGAGTACCATGGAGGTCGAGAGAGGTTCTGGAATGGGTTCTGATGATAAAGATGGAGGCGTAGTTTTCCAAGAACAACTTAACCAACAAGTAAAGGCGAGTATCAGAAAACGATCCGATAGCATTGACAATAGAAGGAATTGTGAAGGATTGTTAGTTGAAGAAAACTGTATCTGTAGGCTCTGTGACAACGTAGTGGAGGACGGGTGCATCAAGAAATGCCAATCCAGTTTTAATATCCATATGGACCGGCATCCATTGAGTGACTATCACTCCTTAGTGGGTAGTGTGTTAAATAAAACAGATTGTTGGGTATGCTCTCAAGTACCTCAAGGTCATAGCAAATCAGGGCTAGTACCATTTCCTTTAACGTTAGGGGAGGTACTTGAGTTAAGTGGTGGGAGACCGGTGGACAGGAGGTTTAATATCTCCAGCCCTCCTAGTTTGAAGCTCCACCAATACCATGTGGATAGGTCCCTATTATGTTTTAACATCTCCAATCCCCGAAAGCCAGGAAATTGGGAAGTGTCATGGAGTAACCAAACCATGACCTTTTCGCATAGAGCAGATAGAATGCCTACAGATACAGAGCTTATACGCCACATAGCCAGTAGAGGAAAATCTTTCCGATATAGGTATACCTTAGGAAATAGGATTACGAGAGTTGGAGAGGTATCACCAGGATACTGTGCACATATCGTACAACCTGATACGTGTACTAAGCAGATGGAAGAATTAGGGTGAGGAGATTTCACATGGAAGGTGTGTAATATGGTTATGTCCTACTCCGTCCCATATGTTCTCCCCGATGATGCATATTTCATATGCGGGAGAAAGGCGTATAAGTGGCTTGCCCCAAACTCTGAAGGATTGTGTTATATTGGAAAAGTACTGCCTGAAGTAATGACTGTATCACATGACAAAATGAAAGACATACACCGTGTTGCCCAAACTCCTTATACTCACACCCATTTCGAGCACGTAGTTAAACGGCACCTGATAGAAAGAACAGAGCATCCGGCCTCTGACATGATCCATGAATCCACCGGGATTCAGTTTCTAATCGCGTTAGACATCACTCGCACCGCCAGAGGAGTGTTGAATTATAAATACATATCTGCGCTTGCAAATTTGTTAGATAATATCACTGAAATGTATGATGACACGTTTAGGTATACTGGAAGAGAACTTCAAGCTTATAAAACAGAACTGGTACAGCATAGAATGGTTCTTAATTACCTCACAGCAGTGACAGGCGGATATTGTGTCACACTGGCAACACAATACGGCGTGAAATGTTGCACATATATTACGAATAGCACCGAGGACCCGGTCGAGGTCATAGACCAAAAGATGGACGATATTCTCCAACTGAAGTGGGAATTTCGCAGGAGACACAATCTCACTCTTGCTGCTGTAGGTAATGAGCTGACTGGTTGGGTGTCATGGTTGAACCCGCGAAATTGGTTCTCTGGTTTAGGAGAGTGGGCTCAAGGAGTCATAATGGATGTTGGGAAGTTTCTCCTATGTATCTTAGGTGTTGTCATATCAATTGGTTTGATATTTAGATGCGGTCAGGCTTTAATGAAGTGCAATCGTCGTACCAGGGTGATGAGTTTAAGGAGTGAGGAAACTGTAATTCCAATGGATTTGATTTATGACCCAAATGTAGAAACAATGATGTGATGAAAATGCGATTTCTACGGTCCGTTTCTTTCACCTGTTTTTCCGTTTCCTCCAAGGTAAAAAGACCCACTTGGACGAGGAATTTGATGAGCCGATATACAGACAACAGATGGATTAAAGAAGAAGTTTTGACAACCCGATACACAGATTTTTGATGAACTTTGCCATAGATCCCCAGTTTCCCTAGAAATTTTAAAATTACGCTAGCCCAACACTTTTGTAAATCTATGGACATTGACAAAGCTTTTGCTCGCACCTTATGGGCAAAAGCACAAAGAAGACTGCATTCAACAGACACCGAACAAGACTTCAACCAACAAATGTTCATTTACCTGACATAGAATACCACTGCATTTACCGTAATTATGTCTTTTCTTCATCTCTACAACCTTCAGGTAATTACACACATAGTATAGGGAATACAGGCACAGATATCAGCAATCACATATTCCCCCATTCATGTATCATCAACTAAAATGTGCTCCCCATTTTGTTACAACCAAAAGCCGAAAAGAGCTCGGTAAAGTTTGACAGCCCATCCACAGACCCGTACCACGGGATAAGAAGGAATTCAAATGTATACTTCGCAATGCCTCGAAGCTTGATGTACAACACGTACGGCACGATGATACATGGCCCCCCCAAACATGGATTCATACACACATGCTTCTACTATCTCACTAGGTCATACCCTCTTCACACCTTCTCCTCTCTCCTCCCTTACCCAACCATGGAAATGTATTAACCCCTGACATATATTTTTCTCTTTTTGAAATGTTTTAGAAGGTGGCAGTTATTATTGACTGCCAAAGGGTGGACTGTCAAAGTCAGAAAAATATCTCTATACACACTGCCATATTTGCACCTCATACATGTCCGCACTGCGCATGCGTACGCTCTCCCGTGCGTGCGCATACTCACAGTCGCGGGCACCCGCAGGCGCACGGTATGCGTATTTACGGTAGAGTTTATGTGATCGTAGCGTGCGACTCAATCGTTACATATTTTCACTATATAATGTATTTTGTAGATCATGGTCCCTTTGATAGATTCTGAAAGTTTAGTTAATATAGCATGTTCCTGGACAGAGGGATCCCTCTTTGTATTGTACGAAGGGTCTAACAGGAGTCATACAGTGGTGTTTAGTATCCATCGGAAGAACATTTAAAGAGCAATATTCCGGTGTTGGTTTGGAGCGGATTAATCGCTCGTGCGAATAGTTATGGACATAAGAAGTTTATGTCCATTTACTATTATTTACTCTTACTTAGCCATGCGGCGGGAAACCCAGTTTCCCTCCCACCTGAGCTGTTGGAAATCGTCACAGCCCACCTGTATGAATCAACCTATGACCTTTTGTTATAGTGCGAAGCCGAATTCCTGTGTCCAATGAACAATGAGATTGTAGGGACCATTGAATTGTATTGTGTGTGGGGCATAAATAGACAAGCCGATCACATCCAGCTCACTCTTTCAACGGTTATTATTGCTGAAAATCGGGAGCTGGATGTCCAGAGGCGCATGCGATCGTTTCCCCTTGTGCGTAAGTGTTTCTCCGCAATCATATTGTTCTTACTGTTATTGTGAGCCATTTCTCTCTCTCTCTCTCTCTTCTCCTCTTTCTCTCTTATTTTCCCTTAAAACGTAATTGTATTGTATTTCCTGTGTAGTTATCTGGTTAGGTAGTCTATGTTATATTGTAGTGTATGACTTGTATTGTATTAATTCTTTTGCAAGTATAACATTCATAATATATATATAAGGCGTTAGACCCTAAGCACGGTATCTGTGTATTTCTTATAGTGTTAAGTATTCTCAGAGCGTCGGTGACGCTCGAACAGCATTTGAGTTAATAAGGTTATACTGTGTTGCATTTACACTCTATCACTACACTAAGGTCTTACTGCATAATACACTGTTTATGGTTTAGATATAAAGGTTTAACATTGTGAGCGTCAGCGCCGCTGGTGATCTCCTCGTGGTCCCGAGCGTCCGCTACGCTATAGCGAATCATTACGATAGACGGCAGCCAATAGCGTGCCTGCCTGTGATCTCTCGGCCGTGAGCGAACGTGACGCTTGAGCGTCTCGACCACGGCTAAGCGATCGTTACGCATCGAGCGTACCCTTACGGTACTTAGGCCCTCATTCCGAGTCGTTCGCTCAGTATTTTTCATTGCATCGCAATGAAAATCCGCTTAGTACGCATGCGCAATATTCGCACTGCGACTGCGCCAAGTAATTTAACAATGAAGATAGTATTTTTACTCACGGCTTTTTCATCGCTCCGGCGATCGTAATGTGATTGACAGGAAATGGGTGTTACTGGGCGGAAACACGGCGTTTTATGGGCGTGTGGTTGAAAACGCTACCGTTTCCGGAAAAAACGCAGGAGTGGCTGGAGAAACGGGGGAGTGTCTGGGCGAACGCTGGGTGTGTTTGTGACGTCAAACCAGGAACGACAAGCACTGAACTGATCGCACAGGCAGAGTAAGGTTGAAGTTACTCAGAAACTGCTCAGTAGTTTGTAATCGCAATATTGCGATTACATCGGTCGCAATTTTAAGAAGCTAAGATACACTCCCAGTAGGCGTAGGCTTAGCGTGTGTAACTCTGCTAAATTCGCCTTGCGACCGATCAACTCGGAATGAGGGCCTTAATACGTCAATAGCGTACAGTGTTCTTAGACCTCATAAAGGGTTTTATATAAGATAAATATTTAGCTTTATCACTCTACTCACTATATTCAAAATTAATACTTACCTGTGGTTTAAGAGATCATTTGGTTCTTTTCTTGGTTTTGGAATATGGAACAGGGGGATGTATTTCATGTGGGAAGTGTAGAATGGCAATGTACAGTATGTGGGGCATGATAGGTGAATAAACTATTATCGATATCTGAATCTTTTCATCATGTAGGAGGTTTTCCTTTTATTTATTTTTTTAAGTACTTCAATAACAATGGACTACTATACTTATCACACCCACTACTAAACTTATCATGTTTAACATGATATTCACCATACTTTACTATTTCTTCACAGTATATTCCATGAAGACTGGCAAAAATTGTTCACATTATATTTTAGTCCACATCACATCACTGGGGAGCCCTCAAGTTGAATTTTCAAATATGAATCTCATAATTATGTATATGATTTTAATAAAGGGCACAGAATATATAGTATTGGGGGAACAATTTAGAAGTAATTCTGTATAATCTGTAATATACGCATGGATCAAATAGGAATGGGGTGTATGGATTAAATATGAATTAAGGGTATCTCTATGGCATATGATAGCCAATTATCAGAAGTGCACATCACCAGTCACCATCACTACTCTTCACATGACTTATTAATTAAGTTCAGACTGATCACATTTTATTATTTAGTCTGGGGACATATATTTTTCCTCACACTTCATATTCAGTATTATTATGGACACGTTTCACTTTAATAATCACACAACATATTTATGCATATATATTTTGCAATAACTAGTGGGTTTTTTCTTTTCCTTTTTCACCGTCTTGTGTTCACCATTCACATTATTTATTTTTTTATTGCATGTTATTTGTCACACTTTTATGCACCCGTACCTACATGCACGTTAGTTTCATTATTTATTATTTTATCTCACCTTGGTTAAGTTATTCATATTTATCCTTTAGTATAAGACACTCTATCATACTGATGTGATGTATTGCGTTTTATAAATTTTATTTATCCATTCGAACATACATATTTCTGATGACATGTTTGTATATATATATATATATATATATATATATAAATAAATCTCTCTTTATCCTTTATTTCCAGCATATAATGGATTTATTTTCACTTTTTAGTATAATACATATGTATATACATTAATTACTTAACACAGTATGTTAGACTTTAGGAACTACGGATGATCAGATTAGGTATAGATTAATGTATAAGTATAACAACTGATATTGTGCTCCATTTCTGTCGTGCAATTAACTCCAACATGAGGACACATGAGTGGATGGTATAACCATTCATTATCAAATACTAAGAATTCACTCTCAGCTGTTGAACCAATGCCGCGGCTGTGTAACTCAGCTGACGGCACTTACGAGCGCCTGATCCAGCGGGACAGAATTAGATGAATTATCAACGGTTGTTTCTTTTTTGAAAGGACCTAAATGGGTGGGCATTGGCTGGCCGGTTTTTATACACCCTATCACTGCCCTCCCTCTCCTATAAAACTATCAATTCCGGCGGGCGTTGTTTACTATAGTGCCCTGAGGAAGCTAAATAGGAGTGAAATGCGCATAGGCTTTAGCAATGTGTTCCCGTATTAGTAACAATATTTAAAATGTGCAAATGGTGTACAACATACATTCGAGACCTATAGTGTGTGATTAGGAGCCAAACCTGCTCATGTTATAGAGGAATCTTTGAACGCATTTATATTTACCGATACTCTATCCATATGCTATGGGTCAGCTTTCATTAATATCAAATAAGAGAGACAACGGGGGTCAATGCCATATATGGGATAAAATGAAATGATCTCTCTCTAAAATGTCTCACATACAATACTGTCTCTGTGCTTAGCGGCTATTTAGTGCAATTGTATATATACTGCAGTCAATCTATAAACAGGGGCACGATCCTCTGGTACCTATACAGATTATAATTTATTTGAACACGGTTAGCAATATTTACGTGCTATCAATATGTCCTGCATGGACACAATTTAACATTGCTTAGTACCAGAAACAACTGCTGCTAAATTTATATGTAATACCAACTCATACATACAGTGTAGAAATTTGGGGTGTATATGTTCCCTGTACACTTGTTAAATATCTCTATGCATTAGGAATAATATATTAAGAATATGGCTAGTGGATATTAATCACTGCAACAAGCTATTACATGGATACAATCCAACATAATGCAATAGAAGTATCGATCACTGTGGACTGACATCATATGGGATATACTAAACTCATCTTTCCTGCACATTTATTCATGCATTATTAATAGCAGTAGTTGGTGTCAGAGATTACATAGATTTATAAAGTAGACAGCTTTGAACACAGGGCAGTGAGACTATTTACCAAGGCTTATCCCCATTAGTTTTCTCTAACACTTAGTTAATTAATATAATATCATACCAGCATTTTTTGCATTGCATGACACTCTAGGATTTCAGGTACAAGTCACATATTTAGCAACATTGTTTCACTCCTCAATTCATAACATTAGAATCAAGTTACCATAATTACAGCCTTAAGGGCAGGAGTAGAGATTTATTGTTGCACATTACTAAAAACTTGGTTACAATTTGATGTAACAGTTTGTGAACTCAAAAGGAAGACCAGCATATTTCCCTCCATCACAGCATAACAGGCTCCAGTGAATATGAAAACTGCAGGTCTCATATGAATATAGCACTGACACAGTGCTGCACAAACATATGTACGTGAATGCACAATTGAAATAATTACAGGAAAACATATGAAGGGAAAAACACATTAGCTTTGTTTTTAAATCTTTATTCACACATAGTTCAATTTCTGTCACTTTCTATTCTTTTTCTCTTATTCTATGAATTTTAATATTTCGCTCTATTCTCAATAAAGGACAATTTAGTCCCATATAAATATATAATAAAATAAACTTCTACATCGATTTAGGGTATTGAGCATTTAAGCCTTTATTTGATATTGCTGCTGTGGATATACATGTTTCACAATAACAATCATATCAAAATGTATCAGTTGGATGAGTGCACCTTAAAATTTATCTGGTTTCTTTCCCTTTTCCCTTTTCTATGGGGATTTGATTCCATATCCTTGTTTAAACCAGTTGGTAGCACCTTTATGAGCCTTCAAATCTTTTCTCATATATATATATATATATATATATGCGAATCCCTAAAATAGGGTTTAATTAGATATGTTGAAAGGCACTCCAACATTGTGATTTGCATTATAAATTACATATCTCGGTGCGGGTTACCCTCCAGATCTGATGGAAGCTTCTTGCTTGACCAGTATTGGAACTTTTAGATTATTCCATTCACTGTTTGACTACTCTATGACCCCAAAGTGCCGCATCACTTCCAGTTCCCGTTTTACTGCTGCCTGTTGGGCCTCAGATATACAATATGGCCTTTGCTTTATCACCCCCCCCCCCCCCCCCCCCCCCGGGTGGAGTAACATTGTCATGCTGTATGAATTGAGTTTTCCCCAGGAGGGCAGAGAACACAACCTGGTACTGTGCTACTAAGTTTACCACTTCTTGTTTCTGGCTAGGACTCAAAGTTACTTCAGTAGGCACCTGATATTCTGGGGTTTTCATGGCCACTAAAGAGGGATGACTGGCACTTTCCAAGGCTTCAACAAATTCACATGGTAGACTTTTACCTCTTTCCTTGTACCTTCCTGCCGTACCTAGACACAATTATCAGTACCTTGTCGCCCCTATTAAAAGTCCGGTTGACAGCAGTAACGTCATGACTGCATTTTTGATCCTGTTGAGCTCTTACCATATGCTTGGTCAGAAGTGGCGCAATTGCCTTAGACAGCCATACAATTGGAACACAAGCTGAACGATGTTAGGCTCTTGGGACAATCGCTGCTCCCACCCATCTTTTAATAGATCTTGTCTACCATAGAGGAATTTTAAGGGTCTAAACCCCATACAGTCTCTATATAAAGTCTCTATATAAATAAAGGATAATAATAATAATAATAATAATAATAATAATAATAATAATAATAATAAAAAAAGAGGCTTGGGGTAGTGATGGGTAGTTCATGAATGATTAGTTCAAAATGAACTAATCTTCAAATTGAACTAGTTCGTTCAGGTCATAGCTTTGGCAATGATTAGTTCATCAGGAAGGAGGAGTCAGACACAGACACAGACAGAATAGAGCCAGCAGCTGCATTAGGCTTCTCACTGTCTCACTCACTTCACTGGATTTTCACTTCCTGAATCTGATGCTGTAAAATGAAAGGTAAAAGTACAACACAGCCCAGCAATACAGATCTAATAAAAAAAAAATATCCTCTGCACTGCCTAGCCAAAGTCTATGTGTGCCTGTGAGTGAGCATGTGTGGTCATGCTGCTCACCTTTCTGTGATACAATCACTGTCCTATTAGTCCAGATGTCCAAACACTTGCTGCTACTTCTGGTACTACTGGCTTCTGTGCATACTGCTGTGCTTAATCTTCTGCTGGGTGTTGTATAGGTGCTGCTGCAGCAGCACTGTTGTTATTCAGCTCTCACTCAGCAATACTCATGAGTCAGTACATCTCTGCTGCCACAGGGGTCACTGCTGTGCTCAGACATGGAGTGGACTCACTCTGTGGAGCTGATTGAGTTACATTGTCCTGAAAACTCATGAGTCATTCTCCTTGCAAGTAGTTCAGTAGTTCAGTGATTCATTACAGTCACTGATCAGCTCACTGACTCAATGACTCATATAGCCATACGAGTCAGTGCAGTACCTCTAAGCTACCATGTGTGGCACTGCTGTGTATGGAGCTGATACTGAACTGCATATAGCCATGATTCATTCCCCCAGTATATTAGGTGACAAGCTACACTCCCAATCAGCTAAAGACACAGCGCTGAGTGCTGCATGCTATCCTGTAGGGTAGGATTACTCCACAGAAGACACAGGAGGATATGTACTATGAACCTTCAAGTGACATAAAGTGGAGCAGTTGCCCCTAGCAACCAATCAGCTTCTGTCACTTTATATACTGTTGAAGATAAATGACAGAAGCTGATTGGTTACTTTACAACAGCTCCACTTTATCTCTCTCTAAGATCTGTTACATTGGGGCAAAGGGACATTTTTTTTCCTTTTAATTATTTTGTTTTAAAAGCAGAAAAAAAGTGACTTATGACATTACTCTGAATTTGGGTCTTTCACTTGCATATTATGAAGTAAAAAGGAGTACCAACAATGGGATTAATATTGCAGAGATACATATGTCACTATAAGGTTGCTATATAACTTATTGCTTTTCTTAAAAATAAAAAAAATCTGACATTTTAAACATATCTGATCATTTGAAAAAGATTATAACTCCTACAATGACCTAGTATTAGAAATACCTACTCTATGTGTAATAGTCTGGACTAGTTCTAAATCTAATCACTCCTTTCAGTCTCAGAGTCAGCGAGTGAAATTATGAACTAAATGAACTAATCTTCTGAACTAATCTTTTGAGTGAACTAGATCATAATGAACTAATCACCAAAGTGAACTAGATTTCCCATCACTAGCTTGGGGTACCTCTCAAACTGCAAACATTAGCTAAGGTAAGAGTAGGTCCTAATCTCGCTTCTCCTGTGACACTGCCCTTTTCATCATCTGCATAAGGGTTCTGTTAAAGCATTCGACCAAGCCGTCTGTCTGCGGGTGGTAAACCGAAGTTGTAATTCTGTCCACCTTTAACAGGCGACACAGGAATTTAATTAATTTAGACACAAAAGGGGTACCTTAGTCGGTCAGGACCTCTATTGGTATTCCTAGACAGGTATACAGCATCAAGAACTCCCGGACAATAGTGCTAGATTTCATGTTACATAGTGGTATGGCCTCCGGGTACCCGGTGGAGTAGTCCACCGTCACCAATATATACTGATGCCCATGATTCGATTTTTCTACTGGCCCTATCAGATCTATAAAAATTGGCTCAATAGGCATGGAAATTATAGTCAGGAAAACCAAGGGCGCCCTAAATTCTGTCTGGGGTGCATTCTTTTGGTACACTGGGCATTCCTGACAATATTTTTTTACTGCAGCATGAATGCCTGGCCAGGAGAACCATAGCTGGATATGCTGGAGAGTTTTCTCCTCCCCTAAATGGCAACCCCATAAATGCATGTGAGTCGCCCTCAATACCAGCTGCTCGTGTTTTCGGGGAATCAGCAACTGATCTACCCTTTTACCTTGCAAATAAGTTACAAGGTAAAACAAATTGTTTTTCACATAAAGTAAGGTACACCTTCAGGTGGTAAAGCAGAGTTTACTTTACCATTTACCACTACCACATTTTAAAAAGTATTGGACAAGTTGCCATCGTTATGTTGATCTTGCCTAAAGTCCTGCAAAGACACTCTTTCGCAAATGGGGGACTAATGTGTCTCAATCTCACTGGCAAGAGAGGGCTTTACAGTCATACAACCTTGGCTTCCAGTAAATCTTGGCCTCTGCGATAGCTTAACCTTTGTCTGTCTGCCAATGTCATGCCAGGTAACAAACTCCTGCAACACTGGGAAGTCCTGGCCCAGGATTAGTGGATAAGGAGGTTTGGAAGCTACTGTGACTACCATTTTTACTGGTCTTCCTTTAATCACCACCGGTAGGTGCACTCATGGGCATTCTTCTATGTCACCAAGTATACATAGCATCTTTACCAGAAGCACAACCTGACCAGACCCGGGAAGAACCAGGTTAGCAGAGATGATAGACAATTCATTGCCAGTATCAACCAAGGCCCAGATATCCCATCCTTCAATCTGTACCATCAGATGAAACAGGGTAGTTTCAGCTGGGGAAATAATTCCAGGCGCCATACTGAATACAGGTTGTGCTGTTTTCCCTGAGCTGCAATCCACTAGCTCACCCTGCTTTAGGAAGTACCGCTGTGCATGACTGGGCTCTCTGCATTCAAAACATATGACTGGAGACGGGCTGTTTTGTTTAACTATGGGGATCTGGGTATTGGGCTTAGGTACTGGCTGTAACCCTTGCTTGGCTTTATTAAAATTTCCCAGGGTCAGGTTCCTCTCAATCACCACTGCTAGCTGCTCAATTGTCTGGTGATCAGCCTACAGGGCCTAGTGTTTTACACCATGGTCTAATACCCATATAGCCTGGTCTAGAACCACCACTTCCACTACCCACTGAGCAAAATTTTTATCTGTCTGTAGCCAGGTTTTACTCAGTTTGGCCAATTATGCCAGTTTGACCATTGGAGGCTCAGATGGGTTCAGCTGCAACTCATAATATTATTGGGCTTTGCTGGGACCTGTCACCCCAATCCTGCTGAGTATAGCCTCCTTCAAGCAAGAATAGGAGCTGACTTCAGACAACTTTAACTCAACATAGGCTCTCTATGACTCCCCTGTGCGATAAGGAGCTAATCTAACCCTTGATTTCTGGTATCAAATATGTCGCCCAAGACTAGTTAACCCTTGCAAAACTAAAGCTACAGTACTTATTCAAAATTGTAAATTATAATATGGTGTTTGTGCCCACTTTGCCAGCGTATTTCATTCACAAATCAATGTTGGGCCAGGCAGAATACAAGTGGGTGATATGTAAGTGACCACATTCTGTTGATTGCAGGTCTCACAATTGTGTCCCAAGACTAGTTAACCCTTGCAAAACTACAGCTACTTATTCAAAATGGTAAAATATGGTGTGTGTGCCCACTTTGCCAGTGTATTTCATGCCCAAAATAGCGATGAGGCCAGGCAAAATACAAGTGGGTCATATGTAAGTGACCACCCTCTGTGGATTTCAGGTGTCAAATTTGTGTCCCAAGATTGGTTAACCCTTGCAAAACTACAGCTACATATTCAAAATAGTAAATTATGGTGTTTGTGCCCACTTTGCCAGTGTATTAGATAGGAAAAAACAGACTCCCAAATGACTCTTCAAACATTTGAATCCCCCACTCAGAGTCTTAGCAGGTTTGTTCAATTGAAAAAAAAACAACTAAACGTAAACAAATAACAATATTTATCCTTTTAATCACGTGTGTTTCCTCTGTGATATTTCTCTCTATTCCACAGATTAGTAGAAGGCATTGCAGAGTAATGACAGACACATAGAGCATTTCATGCCCAAAATAGCCCCCCCCCCCCCCCCCAATCCTCACCATCATTGTCCCGCAGACCCTAATGCTGCAGTATAGAGAATACAATAAGACACTGGGGACATAGTTATAACAATCCACATTTAAAATGTGATTGTGATGTGAAAATATCGCCACAAAAGCTGTTTTCAGCGGATTTTCATCAAAATTATTATGATATACAGTATATGCCCCCTATGAAGGACAGAGTCCAATACTGACCCCTGTGCTACCACAGCAACTGTTTAGGCCATTTTGTTTAGGCCATTTAGATTCATTCTCATTAATGTCTGGGCCGGTGTTACAGTGTTGCAGATGTAAAATGCAGAATGGCAGAGAATTAGCCACATCCAAATCTCATGTGTGTTATACACATGACTCCTGCAGAAAATACACTGTGCACTTACGAGGCTGAAGTTAGCTTCTTATTCGGCCAGCTTCTTATTCACTTCTTATTCGAACTCCAGATTCTTATTCAGATCATTCAGTTTTGCAAGGGTTAATGAGTCTTTGGTCACAAATTTGACACCTGAAATCAACAGAGGGTGGTCACTTACATATGACCCACTTGTATTTTGTCTGGCCCAACGTTGTTTTGGGCATGAAATACACTGGCAAAGTGGGCACACACACCATTTTATAAATTGCCATTTTGAATAAGTAGCTGTAGTTTTGCAAGGGTTAACTAGTCTTGGGCCACAAATCTGACACCTGAAATCAATAGAGGGCGGTCACTTACATATTACCCACTTGTATTTTGCTTGGCCTCATCGCTATTTTGGGCATGAAATGCTCCTCTATGTGTCTGTCATCACTTTGCAATGCCTTCTACTAATCTGTGGAATAGAGAGAAACATCACAGAGGAAACGCACGTGATTAAAAGGATAAATATTGTTATTTGTTTACGTTTAGTTCTTTTGTTTTCAATTGAACAAACCTGCTAAGACTCTGAGGGGGGGATTCAAATGTTTGAAAAGTCAGTTGGGAGTCTGTTTTTTCCTATCTAATATAGACAGACACCCAACCGACTTTTCAGACATTTGAATTCCCCCCTTAATGTTCTATAAACTTTACAATATATGTGATAAATCTGACGAGGCTCAGAAGCTAACTTCAGCCTCGTATAAATCTGTGCGTATTGTACACGTGCTTCGCATGCTTTAGTAAATCAGGCGGCATCAGGGAGGGTCCGCTGTCAGCTGTCAGTGTTTTTGTTTTGCGTGTTTGTTTAAGCTGATGTGATTGATAAATGCGGGTGTGCATCTCGCACAGTAACCCGCACATTCATACGATGCTGAAGTTAGCTTCTTATTCGGCCAGCTTCTTATTCACTTCTTATTCAAGCTCTAGCTTCTTATTCACTTCTTATTCAAACTCCAGATTCTTATTCAGATCATTCAGTTTTGCAAGGGTTAACTAGTCTTGGGCCACAAAATTGACCCCTGAAATCTACAGAGAGTGGTCACTTGCATGTGACCCACTTGTATTTTGCCTGGCCCAATGCTGTTTTGGGCATGAAATACACTGGCAAAGTGGGCACACACACACCATATTTTGCCATTTTGAATAAGTAGCTGTAGTTTTGCAAGGGTTAACTAGTCTTGGGCCACAAATTTGACACCTGAAATCAACAGAGGGTGGTCACTTACATATCACCCACTTGTATTTTGCTTGGCCCAACGCTGTTTTGGGCATGAAATACACTGGCAAAGTGGGCACATACACCATATTTTACCATTTTGAATAAGTAGCTGTAGTTTTGCAAGGGTTAACTAGCCTTGGGCAACAAATTTGATTCCTGGGACTGGAGGAGGCTGCACAGGAGAGAGCTCTTAGGTCCTGGTCCTTTTCTGAAGCCTGCAGTGTTTCCCCTGGGAGCCTCCCAGGGGAGGATGGATCCTCCTGGGGAGGACGATGATGGCGAGTCCCGGGCTGCTGGGCCCGAAGGAGGCCCCGGGATTTCTGGCCTGCATACAGCCGTGGAAGTTCCAGCATTGGGAGATTCGGTCAGTGTGGCAGCCCCAGTGATTGTGGACCCTGTGAAGAAACAGGATCCCCAACTGGTGACCCCCAAACCACGGGACTCTGGCTCTCCAGGTGAGGAAAACCGGGGGGGTGATATGGCGAAGGTACCTGCCTGTGGTGAAACGGGGGATGCTGTGGTCTTTGATAGCAGCTCAGAATCCTCTATGGATGAATATGTGAATATGAGCCTGGAAGAGTTAAAAACTGAGCAGTCTCGTTTAACCTCTCGTCTTTCCCTCAAGAGAAGGAAACGAAATACTTGTAGCAGTCGTGAGAGAGCTCTCCTAAAGGATGAGATTTGGGAGCTAAGTACTAGCCTGGCTGCAGTAAAGGAAAGAATTAAAGTGTTATGTAATCTGGCTCTTTCTCAGGAGAAAGAAGTATTGATAAAGTCCTTACCTGAGCAGGATTGTGGGGGCAGTAGCAGGTCGGTCCCAGCAGTTTCTGTGGCTGCGTCGGCATTGTGTCGTCAGGTTCTGTCTCAAGGGAAAAAGGAGTTGCAGGAATCTCTGCCTGAACAGGATGGCGGTGGCGGCCTGGTCCTGGCAAGTTCAGTAGCGGCATCAGAGCCTCCAGTGGAGTGTATGGAGGTGGGAGTCCAGCCTATGGAGAAGGAAGTGGCTGTCGGGAGCTGTGATGGAAGTGATTTTTCTAAGATCGTGCATGATGCTGCAGATATCGTGGAAAGGCCAATGATGGCAGTATCTGGTGGCTTCCAAACGGGGGAGGCGTCTCTCCTGGAGGGAGTGCTGGGTGGTGACGGTGCGGGGGGCATGGCGGTTGCTGGGGTAATGGCAGCTGCTGGGACTCTTGTGACTGTCGCTGCTCCCTGTGGACTTGTCCCCGAAACGCTCGCCTCTAAAGTTGCAAGTGTGGGTGCGGCGCGGGCCGTGGTTGATGCTGAGGCTGGCCATCCCTGTAAGCCTGCGGTGGCTGGCTCTGGCTTAGTCGCCGTGGTGGCTGAGGGAGGCGGGGCCAAAGACGCATCAGGTATGACATCGCAGGTGACATCATTACCCACATCGATGGGTGTTTCAAAGTATGAAGCCATGCCGAAAGAGGGGCAGAGATTGGCTCAAGGACTGCCAGCTGTAGATAAGAGCAAATTAACCCCTGAAGAAGTTATGTTAGTAGAAACTGTATATGGTAACATGGATATGCCGGTGAGGGCTCTAGCAGCTGTGAATTTGTTTCAGGCGAACCAGGTCAGGATGACTGGTGGGGTGGGGAATGTGGGAATAGGGGCTTGTAGTGGTCTGGCACCTGAAGGGCTCCCTGTAACTCCCTCTGAGGTTAGGCCGGGTGCTGGTTCATATGCCAATTCTTTGGCGGCTCCTGGTCGGCCGAGTGCTGGTCCTCAGTTCGGGGTGAGTGGGGGTCAGCCCATAAAAAGAAGAAATGTGGTGCAATTCAAATGGGTAGGGGATGGGGAGGCTCCTTCGAAGTCGGAGTTCTTAGGTATGATCTTCTCACTGGGGTTTGAGGCTGCAGATCTTTTTGCATGCATTCACCCAGTGAGAACTCCAGATTTCGACCTGAGCTTCCTCTCCCTGAATGGCCTGCAGGCCTTTGGCTCCCGTTGGGAGAAAAACAAGATGAAGGAACCATATTGTTTTTTCAAATCCCATACCATCACAAGGCAGGACAGGGTTAAGATCACTGTGTTGGTGCGTAACGAATCACTGCCCCCTGCTGATATTATATATTGGTTGTCTAGGTCTTGTACAGTACTCTCTCCTTTGGTAAAGTTTGATCATACAAGGGGGGTCTGGGGTGGTGCCTATTCGGCCTTTGTGAGGTTACACCAGGTAGGGGCTGAGACTAGACACATACCTTCCGCCGCTTACATTGGCCGTGATCGACTCCAGTGTTTTTACCCTGGGCAACCCAGAACCTGTCATAAGTGTGGTGACTTCCGTCACCTCAGTAGTGATTGTGGGGTGATTAAATGTGCTTTGTGTGGCCAGTTGGGGCATGGGTCCCGGGAATGCAGCAAGGTTAGGTGTAATCTTTGCGGTACAGTTGGTCATCCCTACAGTCGATGCCCTAAGGCTTCGCATAATTATAGTGCAGGGGTGGAAGAAGTGGTGCCGGAGGTTGGTCCTGGTCGAGAAAGTTGCGTACCGGTTACTGTGCAGCATCAGGACATCTCGAAGAGAATAGAAGATGGTGGGAAAGAGAAGGTTCAGCCTGAAAAGGGGGAGGCATCCTTTCAGATCGTCAATAAAGGGAGGAGGAGGAAGCCTAAAAAAAAGGAGGCAGATTTTATTTGCTCAAATAGGTTCGATGTCCTGTCTTCTTCTGATGATGAAGAAGAGGGGGAGGTGGTCATGGTTGGGGGCAAAGAATTAGTTTTTGTCCCAAATGTCTCAAAAAATAGAAAGCCAAAGCAGGCCTCTAATCTGTCAGTTGCTGGGAAGGAGGTTGTAGCTAAGGATAAACAGGGAAAAATGGGACAAGGTAAAGCCCAAAGCAAAACTAAGCACTTGGAAAGAAATGGTTCTCAGGGGGAGCTGGAGTGGGACCCTGTGGGGATTGAGTTGAGCCAGGCTATGGGATCCCTGTTAGACGTGGTTGAAGTAGCTCAGTGTCCAGAAGGGGAAGTCCCTCATTCTTCAGATGAGGTGTTGGTGGTTGATGAAACTCCTGGGTCCCCTGGTGGGGGTGGTCCCGGAGGCGGCTCCTTTATTAGTACCCCAAAGGCTCCTGATCCGGATCCTCCCCCGGACGAGGTGGTAATGGTGGAGGGGTGTGTTGTTGAGGAGGGGATTGGTAGGAAGGGGTCCGAGAGTCTACTTAGTGAGACTGTGGTCCCTGTTGCTGATAGTGTGAGTGAGGAGGAGGGGGAGGAGGAAGAGATCTCCCTGTCTGATGAGGATGCTATCCCTTTTGGGGTGGCATGTAAAAGAGTTGGATCCTCGGATGAGGACTCTAAAAGACAAGCAAAGAAAAAGTGAATGGGATCCTACTTCTATAATCCAAGAAACATGGATCCCCAACCTATGCGATGTGCCACCATTAATGTGGCTTCCGTGTTTTCCGAACGTGCTCGTTTCTTGGCCTTTGATTTTTTCAACACGGTTGATGTTGATTTTTTATTTTTGCAGGAGACTAGGATAGGTGACCTGGCCACACTTCATCGGGCCAAGGGTCAGTGGAGGCGTGGGCCTTCCTTCTGGTCTCTTGCGGCCGAGCCGTACGGTGGGTTGGCAGTGCTTTTTACTGATATGGTAAACGTGCACAGGATTATAGAATTACAGGTAGGTAGGTGCATGGTTTTGGATGTCAACCTGAGAGGACATGACCTGAGATTAATAAACATCTATGGGCCCCAAACAGCTTGGGACAGGAAATGTCTTTTCAGGGAGATAAAACCGTTTCTCTTTACGGCCCGGCAGATCATCTTTGGTGGTGATTTTAACACCGTTATTAGGCCAAAAGATAGGGGAGTCACAAAGATGACCCTGGGCTATGATTCCAATTTTTTAGTTAGCATGATTAGAAAGGCTGGTCTGGTCGATGTGCATGTTCGCCATTTCCCAGACCTCACTGGTTTCACCTATCATTGTGGTAGCCGTAGTTCTAGGATAGATAGGTTTTTTGTTAAGGAGTCCTCGAAAACTTTGCCTCCTGAGACAAAGCCAGTAGAGTTCTCCGACCACGTTTTTCTGTGTGTTGCTTTGAACGTCTCAGAAACCCCTCAGAAAGGGCGGGGCCTTTGGCGTTTGAATTCTGGGCTCCTGAAGGAGGAGGGAGTTAGACAGTCCTTTAGAGACTTTTTTCAACTGCAGGAAACACTTCTGGAGGCTGGTTGGAGTAGATCTGAGTGGTGGGAGGAGTGTAAAAAGAGGACTCAAAGGTTTTTTCAAAGGCTGGTAGCCAGGAGAAACTTGACAAAAAGATGTATCTACCAGAGCCTGAGAAAGGAACTAGATTTCTTGATCTCTGGGCATGGGGATTGTGGGGAAATCTCCCGGGTGCAGGCTCAGATGAGAGAATATCAGTATGATTGTCTGGCTTCTTTGATTTTGGAGAGGGATTATGGAAAATACCACTCGCCTGATCCCTACCAGAGTTGCAGAAAATCAGTTGATTTGAGGGAGGTCCAGGGCCTGTTTGATGACCAGGGTACTCTTCATGGAGACAGGGAGGGTATTTTGGGAGTCATCAGGTCTTATTACTCCGACCTTTTGTCTGAGCAGCCACTCATTAGAGAGAGGATGGATCGGTTCCTGGGGGAGACACCTGGGCTTGAGCAGCTTGATCCTTCTTTTGACTCTTTGGGGAATGATGTGACAGTGGAGGAGGTCAAGAAGGCTATAGACGGTTTGTCTATAAAAAAATCTCCAGGCCCAGATTGGTTAACATCTGAATTTTTTAAAGTTTTCTCAGACATCTTGGCTCCTCATCTTGTAGAGGTATTTAATGAAAGCCTGGGTGAGGGAGTGCTCCCTCCCTCTATGAGATCCTCTGCTCTCATATTATTGTCTAAAGATAAGGACCCAGCCCGTATTGAGAATTGGCGCCCCATCGCTCTTCTCAATACGGACAGAAAGATTCTGGCAAAGGTACTCTTTAATCGGCTGATGGAAGTTTCCGGGCTGTTACTTTCCCCGTCTCAGCATTGCACTGTAAAGGGTCGAAGCACCTTTAGTGCTGTCCTTGGCATCCGGGAGGCCGTGGAGCAATGTCGTGCTGAAAAATGGGGTAAGTATTTGCTGGCATTGGACCAGTCCAAGGCTTTTGACCGGGTTAATCATCAGTACCTGTGGGCTGTGCTGGAAAGGTATGGTCTTCCAGTAAGGGTGGTAGATTGGCTACGTGTCATTTACAAACAGGCTGAGAGCTTCCCGCTTGTCAATGGTTGGGTTGGGCCCGCGTTTTCGGTTGACTCGGGTGTCCGTCAGGGGTGTCCCCTGAGCCCCCTTCTGTACGTATTCGCAATTGACCCCTTTGTGCGGAGGATTGAGTGCGGTACTGTTGCAGGGGTGCAGCTGGGCCCTGGGCTACCACTGAGGGTGGCGGCCTACGTGGATGACGTTACTGTGGTCGTGTCGTCTGTGGCAGAGGCGCGTGACATGGAACGTCTTATCTGCGAGTATTCTGAGGCTTCGTGCTCCAGGATCAATCAGGACAAGTGTGAAGCTTTCTGGATGGGGGAGGAAGGTGACGAGTTTGCCCTTCCGGATAGTCTCCCCCGCGCCAGTCCAGAGATAAAAGTTCTAGGTATTAAATTTGGCCGTGGTGATTATGCCACTCAAAATTGGGATAAGAGGCTGGAAGATGCTACTAGAAAGGTGCAGTCCTGGAGAGGGTGGCAGCTCTCTTTCAGGGAAAGGGTTGATTTGTGCAAAACCTACTTGGTTCCGCTTTTCTTGTATGTCAGTTATGTGTGCTTTTTGCCACAATCTTTGTGGACCAGGATGTATTCTTTATTCTTCCTGATGTTATGGGGGAATAGAATGAATCTGGTCAAGAGAGGGATTACCTACAGATCGAGGGAACAAGGGGGGCTGTGTATGGTCAACCCTGTAGTGTTTTTCGCTACAACTTTTTTAAAGCTAAATCTAGGGAGTTTGTTTTTAGAAACTCCCCCTCGATGGGTAGAAAGTTTTAGGGCCTGGGTGTCTCCCTTTCTCGGGTTATGGATGGATGGTGGCCGAGTAAAAACCCTTGGAGTCCGGCATGGCTACCTCCCGATCTACGTTATACTGTGCTTGAAGATGACAAGGCTTTGGGGGCTGGAGGTGGGTGAAGTCAAAAACTTCTCTAGAAGGGAGTTGGAGAGAAGAATTTTACAGACTCACTTCTATGCTCCGCTGTCGTTAAGGGACTGCCCGGGCAGTGTCTGCTCAGATGGGTTGTCTCTGATTAATTCTCAGAGAATCCCACTGAAGTTCAGAGATATTGCCTGGCTTTCCTTCCAAGGGAGACTTTATGTGTGGGGTAATCTCAAGTGTCGAAGTGCCGATGATCGTGGTTGCCCACGTGAGGAATGTCTAGGGGAGGAGGAGACAATGGACCACTTCCTCCTTGAGTGTCCCTTCAATATAAAGGTTTGTAAAGCGGTTTCAAGGGCCTTATGCATCCCGTGCCTTTCGGGTCATAGTTACCCTGAGTGGGTTTATGGGACGTTCAAAGGGTATAAAGGATATGATTTAACCACAATTTTTTTAGTTAGTTTAGCAATTAGGTTTCACACATGGGGTGCACGGTGTCAGGTTTCCCTCAGAGCAAAGGTCCTCCCCTGTGAAGTGGTGGTGGGAAATATTCTACACGAGATTAGGGGGATGATGGATATGGACAGGAGGAGGTTGAATGCTGTCGAGTGGTCCAGGCTCTGGCGCCACTTGAAACCCCCTTGAGTGGGTAGCAGAAATCCTTTTCTTGTTCATCTTTTGGCTTTCTGTTCTTCACCACCCCGTAGATTTTCTTTTTCTAGTTCTTTTGTTGAGACGGTTTACATGTGGTTAAAAGGTTTCATTCATTTTTTCATTGCTTCTGGTTATGATGTGTATTGTTTGTATAGTAGGTTGGTTTTGTCTAGATGATATATGTTAAGCTGTACTGGCAGTATGTGCAGCCATACAAGCTTTGTTGATTTCTGCTTGGTTAGCTAGACAACAATTCAGTGTATACTGTGTGTCTTGTTTTATGAATTTTACCATATTTGTATAATATATGTTGCAATTTTCTTAATAAAAAGATACCCACTTGTATTTTGCTTGGCCTCATCGCTATTTTGGGCATGAAATGCTCCTCTATGTGTCTGTCATCACTTTGCAATGCCTTCTACTAATCTGTGGAATAGAGAGAAATATCACAGAGGAAACGCACGTGATTAAAAGGATAAATATTGTTATTTGTTTACGTTTAGTTCTTTTGTTTTCAATTGAACAAACCTGCTAAGACTCTGAGGGGGGGATTCAAATGTTTGAAAAGTCAGTTGGGAGTCTGTTTTTTCCTATCTAATATAGACAGACACCCAACCGACTTTTCAGACATTTGAATTCCCCCCTTAATGTTCTATAAACTTTACAATATATGTGATAAATCTGACGAGGCTCAGAAGCTAACTTCAGCCTCGTATAAATCTGTGCGTATTGTACACGTGCTTCGCATGCTTTAGTAAATCAGGCGGCATCAGGGAGGGTCCGCTGTCTGCTGTCAGTGTTTTTGTTTTGCGTGTTTGTTTAAGCTGATGTGATTGATAAATGCGGGTGTGCATCTCGCACAGTAACCCGCACATTCATACGATGCTGAAGTTAGCTTCTTATTCGGCCAGCTTCTTATTCACTTCTTATTCAAGCTCTAGCTTCTTATTCACTTCTTATTCAAACTCCAGATTCTTATTCAGATCATTCAGTTTTGCAAGGGTTAACTAGTCTTGGGCCACAAAATTGACCCCTGAAATCTACAGAGAGTGGTCACTTGCATGTGACCCACTTGTATTTTGCCTGGCCCAATGCTGTTTTGGGCATGAAATACACTGGCAAAGTGGGCACACACACACCATATTTTGCCATTTTGAATAAGTAGCTGTAGTTTTGCAAGGGTTAACTAGTCTTGGGCCACAAATTTGACACCTGAAATCAGGAGCCTGCAATACAGGCTCTGCGCACAAAGTTTTTCTTAAATTTAGCAAAGTAGTGTCTGCGGGCCTAGGGGGAAATTCAGACTGCATCACTGCAGCGGCAACGATCACAGTCTGAATTACTTTGTGGAGTGCGCACTCCGGGAGCTAGGGCCGGTGCAAGGTTTCAAGACACCCTAGGCAGAGCTACCCAATACCGCCCCTGCTCCCCCCAATACCCTCTGCCCAGCCACTCACATACATAACTGACTTCTTTAAATATTATATTAATTTTTGGATTTAAGAACATAAATATAAAAACAATAACACTATAAAAAGTACATAAATAACAATTACACTGTCTACAGGACCACCATGTAGTACCAAGAGCATTTTAATGACCGCCAGACAATACGGAGAGCATTTTAGTGACCGTCAAACAATACACAGATCATTTTAGTTACCGCCAGACAATACGGAGAGCATTTTAGTGACAGCTAGACAATATGAACATTGTAGTGACCGTCAGACAATACGGAAAGCAGTTAAGTAAACACCAGACAATACGGAGAGCATCACTGTGCCCAACATACAATATTGACAGCATGTAAGTGAATGCCCCACAATGCTGAATATATGAAAATGGACATAATTCTGTGTAAGGCGCAATCTATAAACATCCCTGGATTGTGACAGGAGAGGAAATGCCCTATAGGCCATTAGTGATCCTAAATATATAACAGGGCGAAGAGAAAGATTAGTTGGCCACTGGTTATTACTGCTTGGGTCTCATGAACACTTATCTCTCTTGCAATAATTAATCTCACAAAATATAGTGTGCAGACTCTTAGGGGCCGATTCAATTGTTTTGGGCGTCTAAAAATCCCATTTAAATTGGACTTTTTAGACGCTCAAACAATTGTCACAATTCATGTGTCGCACCCAAACAGACCAGGTTTAGCCGCCTAGAACAGCCAAACCCGTCTAAACTCCCTGATTTGGGCATTCAAACTCAACGTTTGTACACCCAAAGTGCTGAGTTTCCAAACATTTTTTCTCGCACCTCAGGAGGCTGCGAGAAATTTTTTTAGTGCTGCTGCTCCTGGGCGTCTAAATGGAGCAACCATTTAACAACTCTGTTTTGCGCCCCCTGGTGTTAGCTGTGGGGAAAAACAATTGAATTGGCCCCACTGTGATGTACAGATTTAATAACCCCCCCACCCTTTAAATATTTCCCCCCTCTCTTTATACAGCAATTTAAATGAAGCTCTCACCCCCACACTATAAAATATATTTAATGATTTTCTCCCCCTCACTGACCTCTGAGCTGGCTTGCGGCTCCCTGCAGGCAGATTCAGAATCCAGCTCCAGTATCCCAAGTCCAGCACGTTGTCTCCTTCTTGGGGGATGAGATGTCATGACGTCTCAGCCCCCAGTGCCAATAGCACAGCGCCATCTACTAATCACTGGTCCCGACGGAGGAGGGGAACAAGCAGCTCTGCAGGTATATGGGGCCTAATTCAGACCCGAGCGCTGTTGTGCGAAATCGCACAGCGTACAATTATTGAACGACTGCGTATGGGTATGGATCGTAGAGCGCACGCATGTCTGATTGACAGGAAGCTGGCGTTTGTGGGTGGCAACTGACCATCCTGTGGGAGTGTCAGAAAAAACGCAGGTGTTCCCAAGCGTTTTCAGGGAGGGTGTGTGACGTCCAGTGGCGGATCCAGGGGGGGGGGGGGGGGGGGGGGCACCCAGGCACGTGCCCCCCTGTCATTTAGAAGATTTTTTAACTTTAATTTTAGCTGCATGTGCCCTGGCTTCATGATGGTCCCTTACAGCAGCGCCAGTCCCGGCTCCCGGCAATGTCGCTCATCTGCTGTAATGAGGACGCGACACTGCCACAGCCTGACAGAGGAGCCGGGAGAAGAAAAAATGCTTTGCTGCTGTGAGGTGGGTTGACGTCGGGGGACAGGTAGATGCTGAAACAGGACGGGGGACAGAGGGCATAGGCATCGTAATGGGGAAGGGGGGCAAGGTGGCAGCTTGACCGCCCCAAACATGATGCGTCGTCGCCCTTTTCTGTGCTAGCCGGCTGTCTCTTAACTGGTGATATATTACTGGGAGGAGGCGTGGCTGTGGGCCCGGAATGCCACGCCTTCTCCCAGTAATGCATCACCAGTGAGGAGACAGCCGGGTATTACAGAAGAGGGGACACCCATGGGGATGCAGAGGTAAGCGCCCCCCCCCCCCCGCACTGATTTGGGGGTGTGGGGGGGGGTTGAAGGAGAGCGACTGGCACCACAGCGGAGGCGGAGGGGAGGGGATGGAGGGGGTTGAAGGAGAGGAGATCGGCACCACAGCAGGGTGCAAGAATTAAATTCAAACTTGCTCCCCCCAGCTTGAAATCATTCTGATGCCCCTGACAGAGGGCACTATATAAAAAACACACTGGCAGGAGCTGAGGGGTCTATAACAAAAAACAGAAAAAGGGGAGCACTATAAGAAAGCAGGTGGACCAGTCCAACAAAAAATGGGGACTATGACAAAAATAATTACAGAAGGGGACGCTGTAACTAAAAACACACTTGCCTTGTCCCCTAGCAGGCCTGTCAACGCACATTTGCCCTATCCTCTACCAGGTCTGTCCCCGCACACTTGCCCTATCCCCTACCATGCCTGTCCCCGCACACTTGCCCTATCCCCTAGCCCTATCCCCTACCATGGCTGTCCCCCCGCACAGTTGCTCTATCCCCTAACCCTATCCCCTACCAGACCTGTCTGCACTCTCGCCTTGTCCCCTACCAGGCCTGTCCCCGCTCACTCACAGTCCCCGCACTCTCATCCTGTCACCTAATGCCCTTGTACTCCATGCCCCCAGTGTGATGAAAACAAGGGCGTGACTCATGGGTATGGCATTCTCTGTGAGGCCAAACCCCTTGTTACAAAGCCACACACCTTTCACAGGAGCACATGTGCCGAACCCCCCCTTCCTTCCCCTATTGTGGTGCCCCCCCCCCCCTGTCGTTTTGTTCTGGATCCGCCCCTGGTGACGTCAGCTCCGGTCACGATCAGCCTGTTTGTATCGCACTGTAGGAGTGAGTCCTGGGCTGTACACACTGCACAGACCGGAAAAATCATTTGATGGTGAGTGAGTTGCGAACGGATTTGCAGCTGACTGGCGTTTGCAAAGCTTTTCGCATGGCGTATGGAGACTTGCATGGGGCAGATTGTCACTCTGGGCAGTGACTATCTGATCGCAAACCTCTGCAGATTCGCAGTGGAGCGATCAGGTCTGAATTAGGCCCATAGACACAGGTGCAGGAGGCGAAGATGATTCTGCTACTCTTTCAGATATATATATATATATATATCTATATATATATCTATATATCTATCCATAGATAGATAGACACACATATATATATATATATATATATATATATATATATATAGCTAGATAGAAAGATCTAGATATAATATAAATATATATATATACACAGTGTATACACACACATATGCATATATACATAATAACCCAGAGCGTAAATTCAAAATTGAATTGGTAATAGAAAAAAAATAATAATAATACAGCCTGAGCCTGTCTTACTTTTGCTGACAGCAATGACAGGCTGTGAAGACACATGCACACAACTGGAGAGAGCCTGCACTATCCTCTATGACTCTCCTCTGAAGTTTGAACACATAACTCAAGACACTGACAGGGATCCCACCTCCTTCCCTGCCGCTTGCGCACCCAGCCAGTCACAGGCTGCAAGAAGCTTAACTTACTATTGTACAGGAGGTCTGTTGCTCAGCACTGGCAGCTGCAGCCCATCGCATGGTTAGTGGGGACTCTGGGGAGCCAGAAGCTCTGACTGTACCGCGGATCAGATCGGTGGTGGGTGGCCCACTCAGATAGGGGAGGGGTGATCATTAAGGATAGTGAGTGTGTGTGGGGGGGATATGTTGGGTGCCATTGCGGGTGGACGACTTGGGGAGTGACAGAGCAAGAGCCGGCTTATCACCAGCACGTACCCTGCCACTCGCGCTGTTAGTGTCGGGTCGGCTGATTGTTGGGTGACCGCAGCATCCCTGCTCCTTCTTTAATAAGGAAGAGGAGGAGCAGCAGTGAGCACAGCTAAATGAATAATAAATAAAGCTTCCATGTGCGGTGCCGCCCTCCAGTTGCCGACGCCCATAGGCAGCTGCCTAAAGCTGCCTAATGGTGGCGCCGGCCCTGCCGGGAGCCCAGTGAGATTCTATCCGCATCTCAGGGCTTCGATCGCCTCTGCCTGATTGACAGGCAGAGGCGGTCACGTGGTGGGAAGAGGCATGCCACCGGCTTTAGAACCACGGTCCGGACAACGGAGGCCTGTCTGGACCGTTGGGGGGTGGCCCGAGGCAGCTGAGTGGTGTTACACACAGCCTCTGCGACCCGGCATGTGGCGAGTAGCGGACTGCCAGCGTGCAGGAGCTTCGCTTGCAAGGAGCTACTCATCAGGTACAAAATCATCGACACCGTGCAATGGTTTTGTACCTATGCGAGGGGGGGGCTAGGGCCAGTCATGCGGGGCGAACTAGCCCTGTACTGGGCATCCACCTGCATGTCAGAGTAAATGATCATAGATGTGCTACATTTAGCACATCTACAATTAGATCTTGTCTGGGGACTGTTTCCTCAGACATTCAGTGAATGATGCTGCCCTGTGGCAAATTCGCGCATGAACCTACGCAGTGGCGGAACAAGACCATGGTGGGCCCAGGTGCAACAAAATGAGTATTCCCAGCCCCCCCAAGATCCAAAACATGTGTGTCAAAAAATAGGGCATGGTCTCATTGAAAAGGGGTGTGGGCACACAATAGTACCACCAATTCAAATGATGCCACACAGTAGTGCAACCTTATTACATTACACCGATTAACATTACATTACACTGAACAGTAGTACTCCTTATATACGTTACGCTACACAGTAGTGCTCCTGAAACACGTTATGCCACACAGTACTGCTTCTTATATGCATTACGCCACATAGTAGAGCTCCTTCTACACGCTACGCCACACAGTAGTGCTCCTTATACACATTACAATACACAGTAGTGCCTCTTATACATGTTACGCCACACAGTAGTATTCTTAATAAATGTTATACCACACAGTAGTGCTCCTGATACACGTTACTCCACCCAGTACTGCTCCTTATACATGTTACGCAACACAGTAGAGCTCACACAGTAATGGTCCTTATACACTTTACGCCACACAATAGTGCTCCTTATACACGTTATGCCACACAGTGGTGCTTCTTATAGATGTTACACCACACAGTAATACCCCTTATACAGGTTACGCCACACAGTAGAGCTCCTTATACACATTACGCCACACAGTAGAGCTCCTTTTACACGTAACGCCAATATAGTAGGCACTACGGTAAAGTTTTAGGGTTAGGCTGCTGGGGGGGGGGTGAGGCACTAGGGTGGTGGCTAGGGTTAGGCTGTGGGGAGGGGAAAAGGTTAAGGTTAGCTACTAGGGAAAGGTTTAGGGATTAGGGATAATGGGAAAATACTCACCAGAGACATCGCCAATGCAATGTGATCCAGAAAAAGGCACTGCTGTCACCGGTATAAAGTACGAAACTGCTAGATCACAAGGGACTGTTTGTTGACAGTTCTTCAAGTCCACATAATGAATATCAATATGATAACTGTCGGCCAATTGTATCCAACTCCCACAAAAACTCAGGAGACTTCTCACTGTATAAAGATGGGACAATTCCTTTGTACAAGGATACACAAGGCCCATGGAGACAGATGCCCACACTATGCATCATGCAGCCAGCAGCAGCACATGCACCCTGGGTGACAACACATGACCCTGTGCCTGGCTGCCTTAGTGGGGTCACTCTATGCTGTGCTGTATGTTATATGTCACTGCACAGTCACCATTACTATTTGCAGAGAGACCAGCTTACTGTAACAACCCCGCCCACCACCTCCCAATCTCCGCCTCCTCAATGTAGTCTCCGCCTCTTCGAGGTCCGCGATTCTGAGTTTGCAGGATGAAATGTACAATTAGAAAAATGTATAATAAAATAAAAATAAACACACAGCTGCCTGACCGCCTTACAAGGAATGCTGCTGCACTACCTCAGATACTCTACAGTTTAGCCGCATGGTCACGTGATGCTCCGGCTCCGGTAGCAAAAAGAAACAGCTGGGCTGCCTGTGAATGAGAGGGGAAGATGGCCCCTTCTCCTTCTCCAGACTTCTCCACTGCATCCTCCTCCCCCTCTGGCCAGACTGCAGCTCTGCACACCAGCTCAACCTCATTCTGTTTAGGGGAACCGGCAGCTTGCAGATGGCATGTAATGAGTCAGTCTGACTCATTGTAGTGCCTCCGGCTGTGGGCCCCTTCATCGTGGAGGGGCCCTGGTGCATTGCACCGGTTGCACCGCTGCAAGTTCCACCCCTGAACCTACGATAATAGCCCACCAGACCAAAGAATATCCTGAGTTGCGACAGACATTTTAGCTTAGGCCATGTGAAGATTGCTTCCACCTTGCTGGGTTGAGGTTTAACTTACCCTTGGCATACAATATACCCCAGATACTTTGCCTCCACAGTTATGATGGCACACTTCTCCAGGTTAGCTGTGAACCCTTGTGCCTGTAGAGACTGTAACACTGCATCCACCTTTGGAAGTTTCGACTGGAACAAACCCACTGTGGTAGAGAAGGCTGTTGTTGCTTTGGCGGCTTCCATCAGAGGAATTTGCCAGTACCCCTTCAGTAAATCTAGCGTAGTTAGATACTGGCTTATTGCTAAGTTTTCTACCAGTTCATCAACCCGGGGCATAGGATAAGAATCAAACCGAGGAACTTTATTTAACTTTCTGAAGTCATTACAGAATCTTAAAGCTACAAAAGGCTTGGGCTCTAAAAAAAAAATTGGATTATTCCATTCACGGTTTGACTACTCTATGACCCCCAAGCGCCGCATCGCTTCCAGTTCCCGTTTTACTGCTGCCTGTTGGGCCTCAGATATACAATATGGCCTTTGCTTTATCACCCCCCCCCCCCCCCCCCCCCCCGGGTGGAGTAACATTGTCATGCTGTATGAATTGAGTTTTCCCCAGGAGGGCAGAGAACACAACCTGGTACTGTGCTACTAAGTTTACCACTTCTTGTTTCTGGCTAGGACTCAAAGTTACTTCAGTAGGCACCTGACATTCTGGGGTTTTCATGGCCACTAAAGAGGGATGACTGGCACTTTCCAAGGCTTCAACAAATTCACATGGTAGACTTTTACCTCTTTCCTTGTACCTTCCTGCCGTACCTAGACACAAGTATCAGTACCTTGTAGCCGCTATTGAGAGTCCGGTTGACAGCAGTAACGCCATGACTGCGTTTTTGATCCTGTTGAGCTCTTACCATATGCTTGGTCAGAAGTGGCGCAATTTGCCTTAGACAGCCATACAATTGGGACACAAACTGAACGATGTTAGGCTCTTGGGACGGATCAGTACTAAATCCCGCTGGACGGGATCCCGGCGGTCGAAATACCGACGCCGGAATTTCTACCACACAATCCCGACAGGAGTGGCGAGCAGAACACAGCCCCTTGCGGGCTCGCTTCGCTCGCCACGCTGCAGGCACGGTGCCTTGCTATGCTCGGCACACTTTTATATTCTCCCTCTATGGGTGTAGTGGACACCCACGGAGGCAGAATATGTCGGGATTGTGCCGGTCGGGGTTCCGGCGTCGGTATTTCGACCGCCGGGATTCTGTCCGGCGGGATCTTGACCGCATCCCCTTGGGACAATTGCTGCTCCCACCCATCTTTTAATAGATCTAGTATCCCTCTGCGTTGTCTACCATAGAGGAGTTTGAAGGGTCTAAACCCCATACAGTCTCTATATAAAGTCTTTGTATAAATAAAGGATAATAATAATAATAATAATAATAAAAGAGGCTTGGGGTACCTCTCAAACTGCCAACATTAGCTAAGGTAAGAGTAGGTCCTAATCTCGCTTCTCCTGTGACACTGCCCTTTTCATCATCTGCATAAGAGTTCTGTTAAAGCATTCAACCAAGCCGTCTGTCTGCGGGTGGTAAACCAAAATGGTAATTCTATCCACCTTTAACAGGCGACACAGGTATTTCATTAATTTAGACACAAAAGGGGTACCTTAGATGGTCAGGACCTCTATTGGTATTCCTAGACGGGTATACAGCATCAACAACTCCCGGACAATAGTGCTAGATTTCATGTTACATAGTGGTATGGCCTCCGGGTACCCGGAGTAGTCCACCATCACCAATATATACTGATGCCCATGATCCGATTTTTCTACTGGCCCTATCAGATCTATAAAAATTGGCTCAATAGGCATGGAAATTATAGTCAGGAAAACCAAGGTCGCCCTAAATTCTGTCTGGGGTGCATTCTTTTGGTACACTGGGCATCCCTGACAATATTTTTTACTGCAGCTTGAATGCCTGGCCAGGAGAACCATAGCTGGATACGCTGGAGAGTATTCCTCTCCCCTAAATGGCCACCCCATAAATGCATGTGAGCCGCCCTCAATACCTGCTGCTCATGTTTTCGGGGAATCGGCAACTGGTCTACCCTTTTACCTTGCAAATAAGTTACAAGGTAAAACAATTTTTTTTTTCACATAAAGTAAGGTACACCTTCAGGTGGTAAAGCAGAGTTAACCTTACCATTTACCACTACCACATTTTAAAAAGTATTGGACAAGTTTGCATCGTTATGTTGATCTTGCCTAAAGTCCTGCAAAGACACTCTTTCGCAAATGGGGGACTAATGTGTCTCAATCTCACTTGCAAGAGAGGGCTTTACAGTCATACAACCTTGGCTTCCAGTAGATCTTGGCCCCTGCGACAGCTTAACCTTTGTCTGTCTGCAAATGTCATGCCAGGTAACAAACTCCTGCAACAGTGGGAAGTCCTGGTCCAGGATTAGTGGATAAGGAGGTTTGGAAGCTACTGTGACTACCATTTTTACTGGTCTTACTTTAATCACCACCGGCAGGTGCACTCATGGGCATTCTTCTATGTCACCAAGTAAACATAGCATCTTTACCAGAAGCACAACCTGGCCAGACCCGGGAAGAACCAGGTTAGCAGAGATGATAGACAATTCATTGCCAGTATCAACCAAGGCCCAGATATCCCAGCCTTCAATCTATACCATCAGATGAAACGGTAGTTTCAGCTGGGGAAATAATTCCATGCGCCATACTGAATACAGGTTGTACTGTTTTCCCTGAGCTGCAATCCACTAGCTCACCCTGCTTTAGGAAGTACCACTGTGCATGACTGGACTCTCTGCACTCAAAAACATATGACTGGAGACGGGCTGTTTGGTTTAACAATGGGGATCTGGGTATTGGGCTTAGGTACTGGCTGTAACCCTTGCTTGGCTTTATTAAAATTTCCCAGGGTCAGGTACCTCTCAATCACCACTGCTAGCTCCTCAATTGTCTGGGGGTCAGCCTGCAAAGGCCCAGTGTTTTACACCACAGTTTAATACCCGTATAGCCTGGTCTAGAGGGTATCCGGACTCCAAGTCGACAAGAAAAAGGTCGACACACCTTAGTTCGCTGCCAATTGGTCAACACACCTTAGGTCGACATGGAAAAAGGTCGACAAGGAAAAAAGTCGACATGAGTTTTTCACAATTTTTTTCTTTTTTGGAACCTTTTCATCCACGTGGACTACGATTGGAGCGGTAATCTGTGCCAAGCGGTGCGGAGTGAATGCACCATGACCGAAGTATGGCGAGCGAAGCGAGCCATGCGAGGTAATGCGGTGCACTAGTTGGGGTTCCTGGTCACTCTACGAAGAAAACGACACCAAAAAAACATAAAAAACTCTTGTCGACCTTTTTCCATGTCGACCTTGTTCTTGTCGACCTTTTGTCCATGTTGACATAAGGTGTGTCGACCAATTGGCGTCGACCTAAGGTGTGTCGACCTTTTTCTGGTCGACCTAGAGTCCCAGACCCGTCTAGAGCCATCACTTCCACTACCCACTGAAAAGAGTTTTTATCTGTCTGTAACCAGGTTTTACTCAGTTTGGACAATTATGCCAGTTTGACCACTGGAGGCTCAGATGGGTTCAGCTGCAACTCATAATATTCTTGGGCTTTGCTGGGACCCGTCACCCCAATCCTGCTGAGTATAGCTTCCTTCAAGCAAGGATAGGAGCTGACTTCAGACAACTTTAACTCAACATAGGCTCTCTATGACTCCCCTGTGCGATAAGGAGCTAATCTAACCCTTGATTTCTGGTATCAAATATGTCGCCCAAGACTAGTTAACCCTTGCAAAACTAAAGCTACTTATTCAAAATGGTAAAATATGGTGTGTGTGCCCACTTTGCCAGTGTATGTCATGCCCAAAACAGCGTTGGACCAGGCAAAATACAAGTGGTTCATATGTAAGTGACCACCCTCTGTTGATTTCGGTGGTCAAATTTGTGGCCAAAGACTGGTTAACCCTTGCAAAACTACAGCTACTTATTCAAAATGGTAAAATATGGTGTGTGTGCCCACTTTGCCAGTGTATTTCATGCCCAAAACAGCGTTGGGCCAGGCAAAAAACAAGTGGGTCATATGTAAGTGACCACCCTCTGTTGATTTCAGGTGTCAAATTTGTGGCCAAAGACTAGTTAACCCTTGCAAAACTACAGCTACTTATTCAAAATGGTAAAATATGGTGTGTGTGCCCACTTTGCCAGTGTATTTCATGCCCAAAACAGCGTTGGGCCAGGAAAAATACAAGTGGGTCACATGCAAGTGACCACCCTCTGTTGTTCTTGGGGGTCAAATTTGTGGCCCAAGACTAGTTAACCCTTGCAAAACTACAGCTACTTATTCAAAATGGTAAAATATGGTGTGTGTGCCCACTTTGCCAGTGTATTTCATGCCCAAAACAGCGTTGGGCCAGGCAAAATACAAGTGGTTCATATGTAAGTGACCACCCTCTGTTGATTTCGGTGGTCAAATTTGTGGCCAAAGACTGGTTAACCCTTGCAAAACTACAGCTACTTATTCAAAATGGTAAAATATGGTGTGTGTGCCCACTTTGCCAGTGTATTTCATGCCCAAAACAGCGTTGGGCCAGGCAAAATACAAGTGGTTCATATGTAAGTGACCACCCTCTGTTGATTTCGGTGGTCAAATTTGTGGCCAAAGACTGGTTAACCCTTGCAAAACTACAACTGCTTATTCAAAATGGTAAAATATGGTGTGTGTGCCCACTTTGCCAGTGTATTTCATGCCCAAAACAGCGTTGGGCCAGGCAAAAAACAAGTGGGTCATATGTAAGTGACCACCCTCTGTTGATTTCAGGTGTCAAATTTGTGGCCAAAGACTAGTTAACCCTTGCAAAACTACAGCTACTTATTCAAAATGGTAAAAAATGGTGTGTGTGCCCACTTTGCCAGTGTATTTCATGCCCAAAACAGCGTTGGGCCAGGCAAAATACAAGTGGTTCATATGTAAGTGACCACCCTCTGTTGATTTCAGTGGTCAAATTTGTGGCCAAAGACTGGTTAACCCTTGCAAAACTACAGCTACTTATTCAAAATGGTAAAATATGGTGTGTGTGCCCACTTTGCCAGTGTATTTCATGCCCAAAACAGCGTTGGGCCAGGCAAAAAACAAGTGGGTCATATGTAAGTGACCACCCTCTGTTGATTTCAGGTGTCAAATTTGTGGCCAAAGACTAGTTAACCCTTGCAAAACTACAGCTACTTATTCAAAATGGTAAAATATGGTGTGTGTGCCCACTTTGCCAGTGTGTTTCATGCCCAAAACAGCGTTGGGCCAGGAAAAATACAAGTGGGTCACATGCAAGTGACCACCCTCTGTTGTTTTCGGGGGTCACATTTGTGGCCCAAGACTGGTTAACCCTTGCAAAACTACAGCTACTTATTCAAAATGGTAAAATATGGTGTGTGTGCCCACTTTGCCAGTGTATTTCATGCCCAAAACAGTGTTGGGCCAGGCAAAATACAAGTGGGTCACATTCAAGTGACCACCCTCTGTTGTTTTCGGGGGTCATATTTGTGGCCCAAGACTAGTTAACCCTTGCAAAACTACAGCTACTTATTCAAAATGGTAAAATATGGTGTGTGTGCCCACTGTGCCAGTGTATTTCATGTCCAAAACAGCGTTGGGCCAGGCAAAATACAAGTGGGTCACATGCAAGTGACCACCCTCTGTTGATTTCAGGGGTCAAATTTGTGGCCCAAGACTGGTTAACCCTTGCAAAACTACAGCTACTTATTCAAAATGGTAAAATATGGTGTGTGTGCCCACTTTGCCAGTGTATTTCATGTCCAAAGCAGCATTGGGCCAGGCAAAATACAAGTGCGTGACATGCAAGTGACCACCCTCTGTTGATTTCAGGTGTCAAATTTGTGGCCCAAGACTGGTTAACCCTTGCAAAACTACAGCTACTTATTCAAAATGGTAAAATATGGTGTGTGTGCCCACTTTGCCAGTGTATTTCATGCCCAAAACAGCGTTGGGCCAGGCAAAACACAAGTGGGTCACATGCAAGTGACCACCCTCTGTTGTTTTCGGGGGTCACATTTGTGGCCCAAGACTGGTTAACCCTTGCAAAACTACAGCTACTTATTCAAAATGGTAAAATATGGTGTGTGTGCCCACTTTGCCAGTGTATTTCATGCCCAAAACAGTGTTGGGCCAGGCAAAATACAAGTGGGTCACATGCAAGTGATCACCCTCTGTTGTTTTTGGGGGTCACATTTGTGGCCCAAGACTGGTTAACCCTTGCAAAACTACAGCTACTTATTCAAAATGGTAAAATATGGTGTGTGTGCCCACTTTGCCAGTGTATTTCATGCCCAAAACAGTGTTGGGCCAGGCAAAATACAAGTGGGTCACATGCAAGTGATCACCCTCTGTTGTTTTTGGGGGTCACATTTGTGGCCCAAGACTGGTTAACCCTTGCAAAACTACAGCTACTTATTCAAAATGGTAAAATATGGTGTGTGTGCCCACTTTGCCAGTGTATTTCATGCCCAAAACAGCGTTGGGCCAGGCAAAATACAAGTGGGTCATATGTAAGTGACCACCCTCTGTTGTTTTCGGGGGTCACATTTGTGGCCCAAGACTAGTTAACCCTTGCAAAACTACAGCTACTTATTCAAAATGGTAAAATATGGTGTGTGTGCCCACTGTGCCAGTGTATTTCATGTCCAAAACAGCGTTGGGCCAGGCAAAATACAAGTGGGTCACATGCAAGTGACCACTCTCTGTTGATTTCAGTTGTCAAATTTGTGGCCCAAGACTGGTTAACCCTTGCAAAACTACAGCTACTTATTCAAAATGGTAAAATATGGTGTGTGTGTGCCCACTTTGCCAGTGTATTTCATGCCGAAAACAGCGTTGGGCCAGGCAAAATACAAGTTGGTCATATGTAAGTGACCACCCTCTGTTGATTTTGGGAGTCACATTTGTGGCCCAAGACTGGTTAACCCTTGCAAAACTACAGCTACTTATTCAAAATGGTAAAATATGGTGTGTGTGCCCACTTTGCCAGCGTATTTCATGCCCAAAACAGTGTTGGGCCAGGCAAAATACAAGTGGGTCATATGTAAGGGAACCTACTCTGTTGATTTCAGGTGTCAAATTTGTGACCCAAGACTCATTAACCCTTGCAAAACTGAATGAACTGAATAAGAAGCTGGCGTTCGAATAAGAACTGAATAAGAAGCTAGAGCTTGAATAAGAAGTGAATAAGAAGCTAGAGCTTGAATAAGAACTGAATAAGAAGCTGGCGTTCGAATAAGAACTGAATAAGAAGCTAGAGCTTGAATAAGAAGTGAATAAGAAGCTAGAGCTTGAATAAGAAGTGAATAAGAAGCTAGAGCTTGAATAAGAAGTGAATAAGAAGTGAATAAGAAGCTAACTTCAGCCTCGTTGCCTGGGGTTACTGACTGTAGAGAAGGTGATTAGCTTTATACAAGGAAATACTGTATCGCTAGTGACCACACGGTGGCGCTGTAATGTCATTATATCCCGGGCTGCTCGCCAACCTCACGCACACCACACAACTCATCATCACTGTGACAGCCAAAAGCCATGTATCTACTACAAGTGACTGTCCGCAAACACCAAACTCCTCGTTCTCCTCCCACATCCACTGTATATCCTCCCCCTTCCCTCCCAATGCTGTATATAAGCACAGTGCCGGGCACAGAGGCGCACACCGCTCTGGGGACACTGGAGGCACTGGCAGCTGCACTGGGGACACTGACTGCGAGGGGATCACTGTTGCCCGGCAGGAGGAGCGGAGGCGGCGGCTGCAGGAGACCGGTATGTGATGATGATGCCCCTTATGGGGAGACAGGAGGAGATGCAGCGGCCTCTGTCCCTGAGGACACCTCCAGTCCTGTGCCCCTCCTGTGCCCCCTCCGCTCACCCTGTGCCCTCACCCGGCTACAGCGCCCTGTGCCCCCTCCGCTCACCCTGTGCCCTCACCCGGCTACAGCGCCCTGTGCCCCTCCGCTCACCCTGTGCCCTCACCCGGCTACAGCGCCCTGTGCCCCTCCGCTCACCCTGTGCCCTCACCCGGCTACAGCGCCCTGTGCCCCTCCGCTCACCCTGTGCCCTCACCCGGCTACAGAGCCCTGTGCCCCTCCGCTCACCCTGTGCCCTCACCCGGCTACAGCGCCCTGTGCCCCCGCCACTCGCCCTGCGCCATGTGATACTTTAAAAGTTTCTTCTTTTTAAATACTTTCAGATCGTCCCGGGCACCCCACCTGTGACCCGGACACCTCACCTGTGACCCGACCACCCGCACCCAGCTCGGGAGGTGAGGGGGTACGGGGCAGATCACCCTGGAGAATACAGGAGAGCGGGTGAGCCCGGATCAGGTAGGATGTGTGTGAGTGCGGGATATCTCGCACATGTACTATTATGTCTCCTGTCCTGTACGCGGCCCCGGCTCCTGACAATACAATGTCTCCAGGGGGAATAAGACTGAACAGCGGCGCCAGCAGTAACGTACATTGCGATAATAATAACTCGCTGCATGTGGGATGTACTAAAGGGAAGATGTAAGAAAACGTGTCAGTAAATGGGGCACTGGAAGTGTAATAATTACTATTAGATTACTGCACCAGTGAGAATGAGAGTGAGTGCACACTCCTAGATGTGAAGATTTCTCTGTATTACAAATGACTCTTATTGGTCCGGGAAATAGTTTTTATAGCAAATCAGTCGGTTTTTAAACTCCTAATTCATTATTTGTCTACAGATGTTTGTTTAACAAAAAAAAAAAAATGCTGCTTGCAAAAGTATTCACACCCTGCAGACTAGTACTTGGCAAAACTTTTTGCTGCAATAACAGCTGTGAGTCTCCTGGGAGAAGTATCTACCAGGCTGGGAAACTGACCACAAAAATCTTTTTCCTGCATTTTGGCAAACTCCAGAGGTTCTGTGATGTGGTTTATCTTCAGTTATGGAGTCTTTGTTACCACACGCCCTCCCATACAGGCCGGGTGTAAGCAGAGCTTCTGATGTGGGTGTCTGGTGCTCCTTCACTTCAGCCTCAGGGCAGGATGTACTAAAGGAAAAATGTGGTTAAAATCTTGCTTCAAATGTACTAACCCTTGTCTTCCCACTTATCGATGCAGACGTCACCTCCCGGGGCTTCTGTCACTACTAATCACACATGTTAGTACATCCCACCTTCAGCCACTGATCTCTAACTCCTGCTGAGTGACAGTTGTCATCTGTGGCTTCCCTCACAGGTCTCCTTCTTGCGATTACTCTGCGGTATGAGGGATAGCCTTGTCTGTGCAGTGCCTCAGAGGTATGAGGGATAGCCTTGTCTGTGCAGTGCCTCGGAGGAGGTATGAGGCAACTTCCATTTCCTCACAATTCATCCAGCAGTGCTCTCTGGGATATCCATGCTCTTGTACTGTATATTATTGTGTAGCCTTTTCCTATCCTGTGCATGCCTGTGGGGACAATTTAACAATGATCTGGGTGAGATATTAGCGTCCATGACTGCATTGCAGAATGCGATCACATCAGGTGCATTCATCACCCAGCATAGGCAGGGACAAGGGAACCCTGCCAGAACTACTTATTGTGACGTGTAGCCCATAGGCTACAATGGGGTACTGCAACAGGAAATTCCGGTAGTTGCGGGGGCTAATATTGGGAATGCTTTGCATTCCCTATATTGATACATCGGACAGCATTGCATTCCCCATATAAATCTATGGGGTATGTGGTTGCAGGCGGAAATGGAGGATCGCAGGATGTATCGGAGACACCTGCTGTGATCCCTCTTTCTTACATTGCAGTGATACTTATTATTTGCAGCTAACCCCCAAAACACCCGCAAATATTTGATAAATGGGCCCCTATGACTCTATCTGTAATTTTGGGCTACTTTTTGGTCTCATTTTCACAGCTTTCCGTCAGATTCACTGTATGACCAATCAGCTGAGCTTTTCTAAGGATTCAGAGAAGTAGGATCATTGAAAGACCATTGTTAGGGCAGAATCATTCATATGTGCGAACTTGGGACTTCCACAGCACAGGGGTTGTATACTTGCACAAGAAACATTTTTTTTTTTTAATCTGCAGATAAACACTGTAAGGAAATATGAGTTAGAATAAGTCCTTTATGTGCCAGATGGCTCATAATAAGAACACTCTCTGGAACATCCTGTGTATGGCGGATTTGTCTGTATTGCATATTAAAGTTTTTAGTGGTTTTAATTCTTTTTCAAGCCGCTATATTTACATTTTATACATAAAGGTAAATTTACTAAGGTGGGAGTTTTTTTTAGATCTGGTGATGATGCCCTTAGTGACCAATCAGATTCTATCTATTATCTTCTATAAGCAGCTAGATAAATGTTAAGTAGAATGTGATTGGTTGCTATGAGCAACATCACCAGTTATAAAAAGCTGCCACCTGTGTGTCTCACTCCTCGCCAGTTACCATATACTTTTATAATGGCAGCGCTCTACAGAGATTATTCTAATCATTCGCTTCAGCCCCTGTCCCATAAGAGCTTACAATCTAAGTACCACGTCTCATACACCAGGGTCCATTCTGTCATTGTTTTTTGGAGTGTGGGAAGATGTCATAGGAAATCCATACAAACATGGCAGTGCCGTAACTAGACATTTTAGCGCTGTGTGCAAGAAACGGCCTCGGCACCCTCTATGTAAAACAGGGGCAGTGCCCGCCGTAGGCGTGACAAAAATATATAGGGGCGTGGCTTCATGAGGAAGGGGTGTGGCCACAAAATAATACCAATTCATGTTACGGTGCACAGTAGTCTCTATTATTTAAATTACACAGCACAGTAGCGACACTACACCATGTAGAGCCCCTTTTACACATTACGACAGGCAGAGTCCCCTATTTACACATTGTGGCAGCCAGTCCCCCTTTTTACACATTACGGCAGCCAGTCCCCCTTTTTACAATTTACGGCAGACAGAGTCCCCTTTACACAATATTGCAGACAGTCCCCCTTTTTACACATTACGGCATACAGAGTCTCCTTTAGACACATTACGGCAGACAGCATCCCCCTTTTTACACATTATGGCAGACAGCATCCTCCTTTTTACACATTACGGCAGACAGCGTGCCATTTTACACATTACGGCAGACAGTCCCCCTTTTTACACATTACGGCAGACAGCGTCCCCTTTTTACACATTACGGCAGGCAGTCCCCCTTTTTTACAAATTACGTCAGCCAGAGTCCACCTCTTACACATTACGGCAGACAGCGTCCCCTTTTTAATTCTTATGGCAGCCAGTCCTCCTTTTCACACATTATGGCAGCCAGTCCCCCTTTTCACACATTATGGCAGCCAGTCCCCCTTTTTACACATTATGGCAGCCAGCATCCCCCTTTTTACACATTATGGTAGACAGCGTCTCCCTTTTTACACATTACGGCAGACAGCGTCCTCCTTTTTACACATTATGGTAGATAGCGTCTCCCTTTTTACACATTATGGCAGCCAGTCCCCCTTTTTACACATTACGGCAGACAGCGTCCCCTTTTTACACATTACGGCAGACAGTCCCCCTTTTTTACAAATTACGTCAGCCAGAGTCCACCTCTTACACATTACGGCAGACAGTGTCCCCTTTTTAATCCTTATGGCAGCCAGTCCCCCTTTTTACACAGTATGGTAGCCAGTCCTCCTTTTCACACATTATGGCAGCCAGTCCCCCTTTTTACACATTATGGCAGACAGCGTCTCCCTTTTTACACATTACGGCAGACAGCGTCCCCCTTTTTACACATTACGGCAGACAGCGTCCCCCTTTTTACACATTATGGTAGATAGCGTCTCCCTTTTTTACACATTATGGCAGCCAGTCCCCCTTTATACACATTACGGCAGCCAGTCCCCCTTTTTACACATTACGGCAGACAGCGTCCCCCTTTTTACGCATTGCGGCAGACAGTGTCCCCCTTATTACACATTACAGCAGACAGCGTCCCCCTTTTTACACATTACGGCAGACAGCATCCCCCTTTTTACACATTATGGCAGACAGTGTCCCCTTATTACACATTACGGCAGACAGCGTCCCCCTTTTTACACATTACGGCAGACAGCGTCCCCTTATTACACATTACAGCAGACAGCGTGCCCTTATTACACATTACAGCAGACAGCATCCCCCTTTTTACACATTACGGCAGAAAGTCCCTACACACACACACACACACACCTTGTCTCCTCCAGTCACTACACACACACACACACACACACACCCCTCCCCTCCTGTCCCCCGGTCTCCGCTGTGTTACCTCCAGGAGAGCTGTAGCAGAGATGAACGTCGACAGCCCAAACAGCAAAGTGGCCACGCCCCCTTTCAGCACCGATAGGCAGACTGGGAGAGGAGGAGGCGCAGTACCGGACATACAGCAATCTCATCCAGCGTCCTGATCCGCTGCTGCAGCTACGGTACTCCTGCAGACAAGCATTGAGCAGTGCGGACCTGCAGGTGTTGCCGGCGGTCCTGCGCCCTCAGTGCACATGCGCTGTGTGCCAGGCACTGCTGGCACACACCTACTTACGGCACTGAAACATGGTGTAGACAGGACAGACACCATGTGGAACTGGACCCCTGACACGAGTACTGTAGGAAGCAATGCTGACCATTGTACCACCATGCTACTCACAACACTTCTTATTGCAGGTGCAAACACAACTTGGGGGGAAAAAAGGAGAAGTCATGAGACCAAATTGGACACAGATTATGGGTATGTGCTTTGTTTTCTTGCTTTATTTTAGTCATTTATAATTTATGACTTATTTTACATAAAATATTGTATAGTATGTTATATGTAACCAATAGGCTTTAATCCATGATACTCAACTATCTGCAGTGCCTGAGGTACGTGACCACACTATGGGGTTAATTCCAAGTTGATCGCAGCAGGAATTTTGTTAGCAGTTGGGCAAAACCATGTGCACTGCAGGGGAGGCAGATATAACATGTGCAGAGAGCGTTAGATTTGGGTGGGTTATTTTGTTTCTGTGCAGGGTAAATACTGGCTGCTTTATTTTTACACTGCAATTTAAATTGCAGATTGAACACACCCCACCCAAATCTAACTCTCTCTGCACATGTTATATCTGCCTCCCGTGCAGTGCACATGGTTTTGCCCACCTGCTAACAAAAATCCTGCTGCGGTCAACTTGGAATTACCCCCTATGTAAATAAAAACATCATACTTGTACATGCCCTGCACTCACCTAATTACACTACACACTGCAATTCATTTACATTCAGGTAATGATTGTTCCAAAATATTGCAATTAATAGTTAAGATGGCCAATTACGTCAAGTCTCCTCTTCTGGCCAGTCCCTACACTGACTAACAGAAACATGGAGTTATTCTGCATCTTTTGCCACCAGGCATGACACAGATTTTATACATTGAGTACGCCTGTTTTATGGGTTGAGCTGTGTTAGCTCATAGGCTTAAAGAGACAGAACATCACCCAATTACTGGGCACCTGGGGTATTGGCTGACAAGAATGGGCTTACATATGGCAAAATGGGGTGAAAGAGTAAAGCTTGGTAGACACTCTACCAGTCCTGGATGCCATGGTCAACCTGTGGCTCTCCCGCTGTTGAGAAACTACACATCCCAGCATGCCCTGCCACAGTTTTTGCATCCCCTGATAAAAAAGTTGTGGCAGGGTATTCTGGGACTTGTAGTTTTACAATAGATAGAGAGCTGGCCAGGCTTGCACTAGATGAAGTATATATGACATGATGGTCATCCCAAATTCCCTCGATCTGCAGAACAAACAATTATATAACATGGAAATCAGCGACTCATTAGAAGATGAAGATGATTAACCTCATACTGTGACAATATGCTATTCTTTGGGTGGCTGCTCTTATATAAACAACATAACAGTGATCAGTGGGAAGCAGAGGAGGACATGGATCAGTAGCCTACCATTAACGCCAAACGTTAGTTTATAGGAAATGACAGTACAATTTGTGAAGGAAAATGATATTTGCTATTACATTTTGTGTAGCGGATTTTTAGATGTTTATTGTATGGATATAATTTGACCTGTTACATTTCTTTCAGACTTCACTCCAGTTCTGCTCAAACTCACACTCCTCTACATGTGCTCAACATTCTGTAAGTATAATAATCTCTCTACAACAATACAGTGGGAGAGGTTTTTCTTAGTCTGTACCAGGCTACAGTAGATGTTGGTGCCAGTGTCGGATTGTGGCATGAAGGACCCACCAGGGAATGCAGCGGTAGGGGCCCAAGCTTCAGGAGTGTGGTCAGCAGCCACAGAGGGCGACTTGGCCAATCGTCTGAGAGGACATAGTCATCCTTATAACAGATGGCGCAGTGATGTGTAAGCACTATCCTATTTGAATGTCAGGATGGCTAATATTGGGGTAGTTTCCATAGAAATAAACCAAGTGCCCAAGTTCATTCGTAGTCTTGTTCCACAGTCTAGTACCTAACACCTAGAAGAAGGACTTTTAGGCAGTGAGGCCCACCAGGGAATTCCCTTGCACACCTGTGGACCATTATGACCTTGGATGGTGCTATAATATGTCTTCCGTTATTTAATTCTGTTCCCTGGTAAGTGTTTAGAACATTGGAATCCATGGGGGAAATGTAATAGGGTGTGAGAATCAGAAAGTGAGAGATTTTGGTCAAATTCTCCTGATTTTTTTTTTAAAGTGGCAACATGGTTTTGACATGTAAACGATTGCCACTTTAATAAAACAGGAGAATTTTACCAAAATCTCTCACTTTGTGATTCTCACACCCTATTACATTTCACCCGTGTTTTGTTTTTCTTAAAATATGTTAATTCTACACCATGTTACATTTGCTATTATTGTATTATATTGTAAATTATTTGATTAATTGGCAAGTGCTGTATTATATCATCTCTGTCACTCCCCAGAGAGGAGTGGGGTGTAAATTGTCAGCTTTGCGTCTTCTGAGTTTCAACTCATCTGAGTCTGATATTTGGGGTCTCTCCTCTGCAGGTTATGCCACCTTCTGTGTAGACTTTATTGGCCCAAATTTCACTAATCAGACATTGGATATTTTAAAAAAATCGAATATGCAGAATTACTGCTGCATTGGCAGGAACACTGAGATTGGAGAAACTGTGGATTGTGGCAACAACGTTACAGCCATACTGTTGAACAACACCTACCTGAGGATGCACGTAGCAGAGGGGCCAAATGTCACTTTTTATGTGCAATATGGAGAGAATATACGCGGAGAGACTCTTTCATCATATAGTAAAGGTAAGATCTAATGACTCTGGTGGAGGGGGATATAGAAACATATATACTATCTGTAGTTGCGCTACTGTTTACAGATCTCAGTGTGTGGACACTAAACACTAATAGGATCTATAGGTTAGGTAGATGGATATCTATTACAGTTTGTTTCATGCCAACATGACTTTCACAAACATCTGAGCCACTATTGGTGTACTAATGATAAACCATTATATACAATCTGCCATGTGCATGGGCTGGAGTGCTGACACCTGGGCTCCAGCTACAAAAAATGTTGGTAACCAATATTACACATACTGTAAGTAATCAGCCTCTAGATATTAGTGCTGCTCTTAAAACACTACAGGTGCAGGCACTGCTCGAAGTGGAAATGTAGAAGTGGGGAAATGAAATATGAACAGAATGATCGATAGTGTGAACTTCATTTTGGATGAATTTTAACGCTAGGTAATATAATGTGAGACATATTCAGGGATGTAAGGCTATCCGTGGTGTCCCTCCACCTCTTCCCCAAAGCCTCCTGTATTATGGGTCACTCTGCCTCTTCCCCATAGCCTCCTGCATTATGGGTCCCTCAACCTCTTCCCCATAGCCTCCTGTATTATGGGTCCCTCAACCACTTCCCCATAGCCTCCTGTATTATGGGTCCCTCCACCTCTTCCCCATAGCCTCCTGTATTATGGGTCCCTCCACCTCTTCCCCATAGTCTCCTGCATTATGGGTCCCTCAAACTCTTCCCCATAGCCTCCTGTATTACGGGTCACTCCACCTCTTCCCCATAGTCTCCTGCATTATGGGTCCCTCAACCTCTTCCCATTAGCCTCCTGTATTATGGGTCCCTCTGCCTCTTCCCCAAAGCCTCCTGTATTATGGGTCCCTCTGCCTCTTCCCCATAGCCTCCTGTATTATGGGTCCCTCTGCCTCTTCCCCATAGCCTCCTGTATTATGGGTCCCTCTGCCTCTTCCCCAAAGCCTCCTGTATTATGGGTCCCTCAGCCTCTTCCCCAAAGCCTCCTGTATTATGGGTCCCTCAGCCTCTTCCCCATAACCTCCTGTATTATGGGTCCCTCTGCCTCTTCCCCATAACCTCCTGTATTATGGGTCCCTCTGCCTCTTCCCCATAACCTCCTGTATTATGGGTCCCTCTGCCTCTTCCCCATAGCCTCCTGTATTATGGGTCCCTCAACCTCTTCCCCATAGCCTCCTGTATTATGGGTCCCTCTGTCTCTTCCCCATAGCCTACTGTATTATGGGTCCCTCAACCTCTTCCCCATAGCCTCCTGTAATAATCGTGTCTCACATGTTCATATATCTCTCTAATACGTTTATCTCTCCCATATTTGTTCACCTCTTCCTTATGTATTTTATGTGTCCATTCTTTCTCTTTTCTCTAACGTCCTAAGTGGATGCTGGGGACTCCGTAAGGACCATGGGGAATAGCGGCTCCGCAGGAGACTGGGCGCATCTAAAGAAAGCTTTAGGACTAACTGGTGTGCACTGGCTCCTCCCCCTATGACCCTCCTCCAAGCCTCAGTTAGATTTCTGTGCCCGACGAGAAGGGTGCACACTAGGGGCTCTCCTGAGTTTCTTAGTGAAAGTTTTAGTTTAGGTTTGTTATTTTCAGTGAGACCTGCTGGCAACAGGCTCACTGCATCGAGGGACTAAGGGGAGAAGAAGCGAACTCACCTGCGTGCAGAGTGGATTGGGCTTCTTGGCTACTGGACATTAGCTCCAGAGGGACGATCACAGGCCCAGCCTGGATGGGTCCCGGAGCCGCGCCGCCGGCCCCCTTACAGAGCCAGAAGAGCGAAGAGGTCCGGAAAAATCGGCGGCAGAAGACGTTCCTGTCTTCAATAAGGTAGCGCACAGCACTGCAGCTGTGCGCCATTGCTCTCAGCACACTTCATACTCCGGTCACTGAGGGTGCAGGGCGCTGGGGGGGGCGCCCTGAGACGCAATAAAACATGATAAAAATACCTTACATGGCAAAAAATACATCACATATAGCTCCTGGGCTATATGGATGCATTTAACCCCTGCCAGAATATACAGAAAAACGGGAGATAAGGCTGCCGAAAAGGGGGCGGAGCCTATCTCCTCAGCACACTGGCGCCATTTTCCCTCACAGCTCCGTTGGAGGGAAGCTCCCTGGCTCTCCCCTGCAGTCACTACACTACAGAAAGGGTTAAAAAAAGAGAGGGGGGCACTAATTAGGCGCAGTATTAAAACATACAGCAGCTATAAGGGGAAAAACACTTATATAAGGTTATCCCTGTATATATATATAGCGCTCTGGTGTGTGCTGGCATACTCTCCCTCTGTCTCCCCAAAGGGCTAGTGGGGTCCTGTCCTCTATCAGAGCATTCCCTGTGTGTGTGCTGTGTGTCGGTACGTTTGTGTCGACATGTATGAAGAGAAAAATGATGTGAAGACGGAGCAGAGTGTCTGTAACAGTGATGTCACCACCTAGGGGGTCGACACCTGAGTGGATGTACTGTTGAAAATTACGTGACAGTGTCAGCTCTGTATAAAAAAACAGTGGTTGACATGAGACAGCCGGCTACGCAGCTTGTGCCTGTCCAGACGTCTCATAGGCCGTCAGGGGCTCTAAAGCGCCCGTTACCTCAGATGGCAGATACAGACGCCGACACGGATACTGACTCCTGTGTCGACGGTGAAGAGACAACCGTGATTTCCAGTAGGGCCACACGTTACATGATTGAGACAATGGAAAATGTTTTATACATTTCTGATAATACGAGTACCACCAAAAAGGGGTATTATGTTCGGTGAGGGAAAAACTACCTGTAGTTTTCCTGAATCTCAGAAATAAAATGAGGTGTGTGATGATGCGTGGGTTTCCCCCCGATAACAATTGATAATTTCTTAAAAAGTATTGGTGTATACCCTTTCCCGCCAGAGGTTAGGGTGCGTTGGGAAACACCCCCTAGGGGGGATAAGGCGCTCACACGCTTATAAGAACAAGGGCTCTACCCTCTCATGAGATGGCCGCCCTTAAGGATCCTGCTGATAGAAAGCAGGAGGGTATCCAAAAATGTATTCACACACATACTGGTGTTATACTGCGACCAGCAATCGCCTCAGCCTGGAGGTGCAGTGCTGGGTTGGCATGGTCGGATTCCCTGACTGAAAATATTGATATCCTAGATAAGGATAGTATATTATTGCCTATAGAGCATTTAAAAGATGCATTTCTATATATGCATGATGCACAGCGGAATATTTGCCGACTGGCATCAAGTATAAGTGCGTTGTCCAATTCTACCAGTAAAATGGTCAGGTGATGCGGATTCCAAACGGCATTTGGAAGTATTGCCTTTGAAAAGGGACATTTGGGGTCGGTCTTTTAGACCTGGTGGCCACGGCAACAACTGGTAAAGCCACGTTTGTACCCCAGGTCGCCTCTCAAAATAAGACGCCGTATTATCAGGCGCAGTCCTTTGTTGGCAAGCGGACAAAAGGTTCCTCTTTTCTGCTCGTGACAGAGGGAGAGGAAAAAGGCTGAAGAGATTAGCCAGTTCCCAGGAACAGAAACCCTTTCCCGCCTCTGCCAAGCCCTCAGTATGACGCTAGGGCCTTACAAGCTCAGGCACGGTCGGGGCCCGTTCTCAATGAATTTCAGTGCGCAGTGGGCTCACTCGCAAGTAGACCCCTGGATCCTTCAGGTAATATCTCAAGGGTACATATTGGAATTCGAGACGTCTCCCCCTCGCCGTTTCCAAAAGTCGGCTTTACCGACGTCTCCCTCTGACAGGGAGGCGGTTTTGGAAGCCATTCACAAGCTGTATTCCCAGCAGGTGATAATCAAGGTACCCCTCCTGCAACAGGGAACGGGGTATTATTCCACACTATTGTGGTACCGAAGCCAGACGGCTCGGTGAGACCGATTCTAAATCTAAAATCTTTGAACACTTACATACAGAGGTTCAAATTCAAGATTGAGTCACTCAGAGCAGTGATTGCGAACCTGGAAGAAGGGGACTACATGATGTCTCGGGACATCAAGGATGCTTACCTTCATGTCAAAATTTACCCTTCTCACCAAGGGTACCTCGGGTTATGGTACAGAACTGTCACTATCAGTTCAGACGCTGCCGTAGGGATGGTCCACGGCACCCCGGGTCTTTACCAAGGTAATGGCCGAAATGATATCCCTTCGAAGGAAGGGAATTTTAGTTATCCCTTACTTGGACGATTCCCTGATTAGGGTAAGATCCAGGGAACAGTTGGAAGTCGGTGTAGCACTATCTCAGGTAGTGTTGCGGCAGCACGATTGGATTCTCAATATTCCAAAATCGCAGCTGGTTCCGACGACTTGTCTTCTGTTTCCTAGGGATGTTCCTGGACACAGTCCAGAAAAAAAGGTGTTTCTCCTGGAAGAGAAAGCCAGGGAGTTATCCGAGCTAGTCAGGAACCTCCTCAAACCGAACCAAGTCTCAGTGCATCAATGCACAAGGGTCCTGGGTAAAAAAAATGGTGGCTTCCTACGAAGCAATCCCATTCGTTAGATTCCACGCAAGAACTTTCCAGTGGAACCTACTGGACAAATGGTCCGGGTCGCATTTTCAGATGCATCAGCGGATAACCCTGTCACCAAGGACAAGGGTATCCATCCTGTGGTGGTTGCAGAGTGCTCATCTTCTAGAGGGCCGCAGATTCGGCATTCAGGACTGGGTCCCCAGCCTGCGAGGCTGGGGAGCAGTCACACAGGGAAGGAATATCCAGGGCTTAGGGTCAAGCCTGGATACATCACTTCACATAAATATCCTGAAGCTAAGGGCCATTTACAATGCTCTAAGCTTAGCAAGACCTCTGCTTCAAGGTCAGCCGGTGTTGATCCAGTCGGACAACATCATGGCAGTCACCCACGTAAACAGACAGGGTGGCACAAGAAGCAGGAGGGCAATGGCAGAAGCTGCAGGGATTCTTCGCTGGGCGGAAAATCATGTGATAGCACTGTCAACAGTATTCATTCCGGGAGTGGACAACTGGGAAGCAGACTTCCTCAGCACGACCTCCACCCGGGAGAGTGGGGACTTCACCCAGAAGTCGTCCACATGATTAAAAAACTCGACAGGTATTGCGCCAGGTCAAGAGACCCTCAAGCAATAGTTGTAGACGCTCTGGTAACACCGTGGGTGTACCAGTCAGTGTATGTGTTCCCTCCTCTGCCTCTCATACCCAAGGTACTGAGATTGATAAGATGGAGAGGAGAAAGCACTATATTCGTGGCTCCGGATTGGCCAAGAAGGACTTGGTAACCGGAACTTCAAGAGATGCTCACGGAGGATCCGTGGCCTCTACCTCTAAGAAGGGACCTGCTCCAGCAAGGACCCTGTCTGTTCCAAGACTTACCGCGGCTGCGTTTGACGGCATGCCGGTTGAACGCCGGATCCTGAAGGAAAAAAGGCATTCCGGATGAAGTCATCCATATCCTGATCTAAAGCCAGGAAGGATGTAACCGCAAAAACATTATCACCGCAATTGGCGAAAATATGTTGCGTAGTGCGAGGCCAGTAAGGCCCGAAGGAGGAAATTCAACTGGGTCGATTCCTACATTTCCTGCAAACAGGAGTGTCTATGGGCCTGAAATTGGGGTCCATTAAGGTTCAGATTTCGGCCCTGTCAATTTTCTTCCAAAAAAGAACTAGCTTCAGTCCCTGAAGTTTAGACGTTTGTAAAAGGGGTACTGCATATACAGCCTCCTTTTGTGCCTCCAGTGGCAATTTGGGATCTCAATGTAGTTTGGGTTCCAAAAGTCACATTGGTTTGAACCACTTAAATCTGTGGAGTTAAAATATCTCACATGGAAAGTGGTCATGCTGTTGGCCCTGGCCTGGGCCAGGCGCGTGTCAGAATTGGCGGCTTTATCCTGTAAAAGCCCTTATCTGATTTTCCATTCGGACAGGGCGGAATTGAGGACTCGTCCTCAGTTTCTCCCTAAGGTGGTTCCAGCGTTTTCACCTGAACCAACCTATTGTGGTGCCTGCGGCTACTAGGGACTTGGAGGAATCCAAGTTGCTGGATGTTGTCAGGGCCCTGAAAATATTTCCAGGACGGCTGGAGTCAGGAAATCTGACTCGCTGTTTATCCTGTATGCACCCAACAAGCTGGGTGCTCCTGCTTCTAAGCAGACTATTGCTCGTTGGATTTGTAGTACAATTCAGCTTGCACATTCTGTGGCAGGCCTGCCACAGCTGAAATCTGTAAAAGCCCGTTCCACAAGGAAAGTGGGCTCATCTTGGGCGGCTGCCCGAGGGGTCTCGGCTTTACAAATTTGCCGAGCAGCTACTTGGTCAGGAGCAAATACGTATGTAAAATTCTACAAAATTGATATCCTGGCTGAGGAGGACCTGGAGTTCTCTCATTTGGTGCTGCAGAGTCATCCGCACTCTCCCGCCCGTTTGGGAGCTTTGGTATAATCCCCATGGTCCTTACGGAGTCCCCAGCATCCACTTAGGACGTTAGAGAAAATAAGAATTTACTTACCGATAATTCTATTTCTCATAGTCCGTAGTGGATGCTGGGCGCCCATCCCAAGTGCGGATTGTCTGCAATACTTGTACATAGTTATTGTTACAAAAATCGGGTTATTATTGTTGTGAGCCATCTTTCAGAGGCTCCTCTGTTATCATGCTGTTAACTGGGTTCAGATCACAGGTTATACGGTGTGATTGGTGTGGCTGGTATGAGTCTTACCCGGGATTCAAAATCCTTCCTTATTGTGTACGCTCGTCCGGGCACAGTATCCTAACTGAGGCTTGGAGGAGGGTCATAGGGGGAGGAGCCAGTGCACACCAGTTAGTCCTAAAGCTTTCTTTAGATGTGCCCAGTCTCCTGCGGAGCCGCTATTCCCCATGGTCCTTACGGAGTCCCCAGCATCCACTACGGACTATGAGAAATAGAATTATCGGTAAGTAAATTCTTATTATTTGCTTCCCTTATTTAGGATTCTTCAAAGTAAGAGCAGTAAGGATTTGAAATTCTCTTCCAGAGAAGGTAGTAATGGTGGACACAATCAATAAGTTTAAAAATGGATTAGATAAATTCGTAGCTGAAAAAAATATCCAGGGATACAGCATTTAATTAATATTTAAAGATAATAAAATAAAATAATTTAATGTACAATAGGTTGAACTCGATGGACATTTGTCTTTGTTCAACCTCAACAACTATGTAACTATCACACATCCTATGTGCTCCATATTCATCCCAGGTAACCCCTATCTCACTCCACACATGCTGTCTTTTGTGTTTAATCACCTGCTTCTTTCTCTCTCCCTTACTTATCCACTGCACCTCTCCCTCATTCCTCCCATCACTCCCTCCTTCTCTCTTACTCCTTCCCTCCTTCCTTCCTTCCTTCCTTCCTTCCCTCTAACCCCTTCCTTCCCTCACTCCTTCCCACTGCACATCTCATTCCTTCCATCCCTCTTCCCTATTGCACCTCTCACCCTTCCTTCCCTCAATCCCTCATTACTGCAGAACCTCTTAACCCCTCCTTACCTCACTCCCTCATTTCTGCTGCACCTCTCACCCCTTACTTCCCTCACTCCCTCCTTCCCTCTTATCCGCTGCACCTCTCACTCCTTCATTCCCTCACTCCCTTCTTACCTCTTGTCCGCTGCACCTCTCACCCCTTACTTCCCTCACTCCCTCCTTCCCTCTTATCCGCTGCACCTCTCACCCCTTCATTCCCTCACTCCCTTCTTCCCTCTTGTCCGCTGCACCTCTCACCCCTTCCTGCACCCCTCACTCCCCACATCACTCTCACTCCGTTTTCTACTTTCACACTCAGTGCATGTAGGCGGAGGGGTGCGGGAGAATTGCAGTTGTATGAGTGAGTGAACAGGATGAGATGGTGTAGAAGATAGAGAAGAGTTTTAAAAGAGAAGAAGACCCTTTGTTGGGGCACGCTTTGTCAAAAAAAGTTTAGTAATAGGTTTTGTGCACAGTAGTCGGTATAACGATACCTAGTATTTATATGATTTAAAACATAAACTTTTATTGGTTCGTTTTTTAAAATATGGAAGCAATATATTATATAGTAAGACAAATGAAGTACGTTATATGTCAAAGGACAATCCATTGAATAATAGCAGATAGAGCCAATCAGAAATAATTTAGTAGTTATTTTACTTCCAAGTGATATATTTACATTTGGAAGTCTTTGCAGACCCGGTCACAGTACAAAATTCATGATGATGACTGAGTATTAATGATTGGGCAATTCTGTTATATAGATCGTACAGTGTTATTGTAGCTGAAATGTTGCAGTTAGGCGCTTATATTACCAATCACTCAAACTCATATAATTGCTGTAGCTAGAGGCAATAGCTGACAATCACACATATTAGTATAAGTAGAGATCCCTTTGTAATAGCGCTGGTTGTGTTGGAACAGGCTATGGTAGTTCTAGTTAGAGCAATAAGGGTGGATGCTCCGTTGCACCTATTAATTAACGCTCCACTCACACAAGTATGCAGTGTGCAAACACCTTAATTACTGTAACGTGTTATAATCTGCAACTCCAAGTTGAATTACTGCCAGACAGGAAACCCAATTTGTACAAGGATATTCCACAAGATTATCTGTTTCTGGTTTTACAATATTGATCCTATAATTTGCACCATTCCTTGTGCCGCTAATTAAGTCATTATAATTTATATTTTTGTCTCCCAGAGTGTCCCGAACCTTCAGTTCTAGTTCCCACTTCAATGGCTCCAACAGTTCATCCTCCCAAGTCTACTAATGGATGTGGCTCTGTATGTATTGTGATAATTGTCATCGTCATCATCACCATCATTGTTGTAGGTGAGCATGTTGGGAAATGGTGTGAACATTGCTGAACTATTGTTACAATAAGATAATAATGAAAATTCCCCAAAACTGAATACTAACGCCCAGATTTATCAAGCCTTGGAGAGATAAACTGCATGGTGATAATGTACCAACCAATCAGCTCCTCTTGTCACTTTTCAAACACAGGGGTTTATTTACTAAGCCTTGGATAAAGATAAAGTAAACGTAGATAAAGTACCAGTCAATCAGCTCCTAACTGCCATGTTTTAAACCCAGCCTATGACATGGCAGGTAGGAGCTGATTGGCTGGTACTTTAGCTCCGGCCACTTTACCTCCATCCAAGGCATGATAAATCTGGGCCTAAGACCTTAATTGTTGGGTATAATCTTTGTCCACAATAAGTGCATGCATCCTTCCTCAGAGGGGATGTAGGAAGATGAGGCTGGTTAGACCCTTATGGCCATAAAATATTTGGCAGCAGAAAAATTCTTGACATAATTTATTTTTTCATTTTTTAAATCAAGTGTTTTTATTCTATTAAGTATTTTATTTGTGTGCGGTTTTGTGGTATATTAGCTTACATGCTGAACTGTATTGATTGCACTGCATGGTATGTAAGGATTTATTTACAGTCAGTATCATCTTAAGGTTAAAGAGCGATAAAGTAGCAGCCAATCAGCTCCTAACCTCCATGTTACAGGCTGTGTTACCTACATTTAAAATCTCCTCTCTGAAAGATGCCCCGAGAGGAGAAGCAGGTGGGTGGCAACAGGGGCGGGGTTATGCTAATTGTATTTTTAGGTCCTGCCCTGTTGGGAAATGTGATTGGCACATATTTGCATAAGGGGCGTGACCATATGGCGCAATTGTCATATAAATGAGTCATTAGGCCCCACACCCTTCTTGGACTACCGTATTATTCTCCGCATTCGGCCCACTTCACTCTGAAGTGGGCAGAATGTGGAAGGGGTGCCCACTCTTCAATGGGTGCTGGGAACTACCCCCAAAAAATTGTGTGTCTCCCGCAGAAACCGAGAGAGTAGCAAGTATGGAGTTAGTAGCTGGTTTGCTGGTACTTTATTTCCCTCCACCTTATCTCTTTCTGAGGCTTAGTACATAGACGTCTATATCCTGATAACGATCCTGGACCAGTGACCTCATGTGAGGCACCGGACGGTCACTGTGTGATTGCATAGTTCCTCCTCACTTTCTCATCCACTAAACCACAGTTATGGCTTATTTCATAATACATTGGTTTATAGAACAACTGTCACATGATGGGAGGTTACTTGCTGGATTATATTATTATTGTAGCAAGCCTTGGTGAGATAGAAAGTTGACCAATCCGCTTCTGACTGTAACTGTGCTAGATAAATGACAGTTAGGTGCTTATTGGTTGCTATGGGAAACTTGCCCACTCTATCTCCAGTGCCGGACTGGGGCATGAAGGGCCCACCGGGGGAATACTGCTGTAGGGGCCCATGCTTATGGGTGTGGCCAGGCTCCACTGGGGTGTGGCCAGCCACCACAGAGGTTTGGCTAACTATTACAGAGTACATGTTCTGTGCCCCTTGGTAAATGTATAATAAACCATATTCTTATGAAATATAATGTAACATATGTATAATGCACAATTCAAGTGCACTAGGATAGAGTGTGGAACCTGATCCCTAGAGGAGGAGGGGGGGCTGCAGACACGGGGGCCCACCGGTGGTTTCCCATGTGGGCCAGTCCAACCCTGCTTATCTCTCACCAAGGAAGGTGAGAGATAAGGCAACTATATATATATATATATATATATATATATATATAATTTTTATTTTTTATCATGATCATTTTTATTTGAAGTTTTGTTCCGTTTAATATGGAAGCGGGAGAGGGGTAATGAAAAAAGGGGGACATAGGGAGGGGTAGGGCAGGAGAACTAAGTCCAAGTACCAAAAACACAGATATAAATATAAATAGAAAACATACAAAAACAATATGGTGCAATCGTAATTGAAGCAAATCTGGAGGACAGGATAGAGCTGTAAACATATGTCTCAATACATATAAACACACGTATTCCCCCATCCAATTCAAATAACAGATTAGCCCCGTCAATTGAAGTCAAATACTCTTGCCAACGGGACCGCTTAACCAGTGGGGAATTAGTTCTAGCGGAATATGGTAGTCCCATGGTCTCCATCTGAAAAGAATGATGTATTTTCCAAATGATTTTAAGGAGTGAGGGCGGGGAAGGGTTCTTCCAATCTTGCGCTATCGCAGCTCTGGTAGCAATGAAAATCTGACCTAAAACATAGCGATCCCCATTTGTGATATCATTTCCTGATATAGTTCAATATTAATGAGTGGATTCGACCTATAAGTCTCAGGGGAACCATATAGGTGATTGCTCGGAAAAGATACATTAGCCGTGGCAAGATCGACATTTTAAAGGTAGCAATTCTGCCCAACCAAGATATCTCCAGACTGAACCATGATTTACATAAAGAGTCTATCTGGGATAGCATCGGAGTGTAGTTAATTTCCGTTACTGTATATAGGGAATTAGGGATATTAATACCAAGATAGATAAGAAAGTCTTTCTTCCAGTTATATTTATAGCGGAGTTGAAGAGCGGAAAGTTTCTCTAAATCCAAATTAAACGGCAAAGCCTCAGTTTTGGATGTGTTTAGCTTATAAAATGACGCTGCGCTGAAGCCGTCTATAATCTGATGGAGGATCGGCAATACAGTTACAGGTTTCGTTACGAATAGGAGGACGTCGTCAACAAACAGACCAATCTTATGGAGAGATGACCCCAAATTTATACCCGGGAAAGTGGAGAATTGGTATATCGCCAGTGCAAGGGGTTCTATTGCTAAAATATACATAAGGGGAGACAGAGGGCACCCCTGTCTGGTCCCGTTAGAAATTTTTAAAGGGAGAGGAGGAGAAACTGTTACTAAACACAACAGCAGTAGGGGAACTATACAGTGCTGAAACAGAGGACAAGATTGGGCCCGTAAACCAAATTTGGACAAAGTATGCTTTCTCAGTGTATAGAAAAAGTAAGATTGCCTCTTCCCCCCCCTAGGAGAGATAGTTTCGGCAAGGTCAAAGACTCTCCTCGTATTATCTGATGCCTGTTGTCCTCCTACAAAGCCCACCTGGTCCGGATGGATCAAACCAGGGATAAGGGGAGATATCCTATTTGTAATAAATTTGGAATTTTTTTTTAGATCCGTGTTAAGCAGAGCGATTGGTCTATAATTCTGACAGAAAGATTGATCTTTTCCAGGTTTGTAATTGTAACAATACGAGCTTGTAACAGTTCCTCTGGGAGGGAACCGCACTCAGTGGTTGGTTATATAGAGCAGAAAGTGACGGAATGAGATCTGAGGCGTAATGTTTGTAGAAGGAGTTAGTAAATCCATCCTGACCAGGGGCCTTCGCTGATGGCAAGGATTTAATAACTAATGCTATTTCCTCTGTGGACCAGGGCACACTAAGAGAGTCCACCTCACTGAAGAATAGCCGAGAAAATTGCAAGTCGTCTAAAAAGGAGGAAATCAAGGAGGGGGTGGGTTGGGTAGTATCGGGATCTAAGGCTAAATTATACAGGTTGGTATAAAAGTCGCACGGATTTAACAGTTTACTCACGTCTGGAGTCTGAATTAATTTAATCCTGTTTCTAGTTTGACGTAATCTTAATTTGTGAGCTAAGAATTTACCGGATTTATTACCCATTGAATAGTATTTCTGTTGAAGTTTAGCGTAGGCACATTGTATGCGACTTAAAACCAATTTCTGAAGCTGGTTCCTAATTGAAACTATTTCACGTTTAAAATGGCGTGAGAGTTGGGATCTATTGAGAGATTCAGCTTGAAGCAGTTGCGTCTCAAAAGCTTCCTGCTGAGTCAAGTATTGTCTCTTCAATCTAGCCCCCGTTTGGATAATGACAGCACACAGAACTGACTTTAAGGCGCACCAGTGCATAGGAACAGATGTATCCAAAGGGGAGTTAGTTGCTAGGTACATAGATAGGGCATCTGCGATAGCAGAAGAAGCCTCTGGAGACTTCAAGATATACTCTGGTAATCTCCATGGCCTAGGAAAGAACTGAAAAGGATTGTTTTTCCACGACCATGTCACTGCCGCATGGTCTGACCAAGTAACCGGAGAGATGGTCGACTTAGACGAACGTAGTAAAGACCACTTAACTACAATCAGGTCGATGCGGGAGTATGAGTTGTGGACATGGGAGAAAAAGGTGTAATGTAGGGGACTGTATGCGCCAAACATCATACAGATCAAACTCCACAAGTAAACGGCCTATCTGAGACTGGGAACGAGACCCTCGTAGGGGACTACAGGGGGGGGGGGGGTTAACTATTTTCTCATTGGGAACCATGTTGAAATCACCCATAGCAACCAGTCTACCCTTCTGAACCTTATGGATGGTGGTAAATAAATTATAAGAAATGGATTTGATCAGTATTTGGGGCGTATAGGGAGACAAGCGTAACCTCAACACCCTCCAGCTTCCCCACTTGAATCAAATACCTCCCTTCCCTATCTGAAAGTTGAGAGTACCAGACAAAATGGACAGTGTTGTGGAATAAAATAACTACCCCTTTTCTCTCAAAGGGGCCATTTGCAAAATAACCTAGCAGGAAACGAAGGTTGTGGAGAGTAGGAGGGGCAGAGGCTAGGAAGTGCATTTCCTGGAGGCTAACAACTCTAGCCCTTTCCTTATGGAAGGTTTCTAAGGCTTGGCGTCTCTTTGGGGAATTCAGGCCATGTACATTCAAAGAGTAAAACTTAACCATTAGGAAGGATAAGGTGATCAAGTTCAATCTTAGTAGAGTCATAAATGGAATTGGTCTTCACAGTGGGAGACAAGAACAGAGGGGGAAGGGGAGAGAGAGGGGGAGAAGCGGAAGAGAGGAAATCATAGAAGAGAAAAACAGAAAAAGCCCTGTATTCAGGGCCACAATGTTTGCCACAGAAAAAACATGGTGGCAAAACAAAAGCCATCGGGGGAGTGGGGTCTAAAGGGTCTCACTCATACCATGGACCACTAATTAGAGGAATACATAACTAGAAAAAGCAACCAACACGGCACAGCGCACTAGCCAGCTGAGGCACATGTTAGTAGGTAAAGGAACCAATTCAGTAAGGTTAGCAAATTCTGCTAATCAGCAGAATTTGCTAACCATTAGCACGCATGCTGGGCGCCGCCCAGTGCTGGGCAAGGGCCCCCAGCATGCTGACCGGCACCACCCCCCTGCAACAAGCAGAAATTGCGAACAGCGCACAATTTCTGCTTGTTAGCAGAAATTAAGGATGACTCCTGACGGCGCAGCTTAACTGCGGCAGCAGGAGTCCCGGCGCCATTTTTGCTGTCACAGCAGCTATGTGTGACGTCACACAGCCACTGCGGCCACACCCCCGACACGCCCTTGTTCGCACGTACCAGCCCACCGTTTGGGCTGGCACGCCCCCCGTAACTCTCCGTTTCCACCCAGAAAATGGAGCGTTGTCGCCCCCTCCCACCAGATTGACAGGCAGAGGCAATCGTATTTTCTGCAGCCCCCCACAGAAAATGCGGGCGCATGTGCCCACAGCCCCTTAGCAAAAAATTCCGTACAAATCGCTACTTGCGATTCATACTGAATTTGCACCAATGTGTCATATAATACAACAGTTGTGCTCAGGGTCACGAACTGACCCACAAAAGTGTAATAGCCAATAGGAAAAGGTAATCATGAAATCAGCATGAGAACTAAAAAAGCCAGTGGGAACTGATAACACAGAAATGCTAAATCTAAGTACAAAATTGGTACCAGGATATATTTAACATAAGGTCTCTATGGAAAGCATCTGGACCACTGATTGCACTCAGAATATCAATCAAAACAAAGCAAACAACACATTGACGCCAGGATTCAGGTGTGCGACACAGGAGCTGGTGTAGCAGCCTTAGAATGCGGAATACGAATCTCCCAGTCTTCTAGCAACTTCACTCCGGCTTCAAATGTGGAGATTATGTAGGAGGAAGAGTCATATCTGACAATCAGCTTGACCAGGAATCCCCATCTATGGAGGTCATTCCGAGTTGTTCGCTCGCAAGCTGTTTTTAGCAGCTTTGCACACGCTAAGCCGCCGCCTACTGGGAGTGAATCTTAGCTTCTCAAAATTGCGAACGACGGATTTGCAATATTGCGATTAGACCTCTCTTAGCAGTTTCTGAGTAGCTCCAGACTTACTCTGCCATTGCGATCAGTTCAGTCAGTTTCGTTCCTGGTTTGACGTCACAAATACGCCCAGCGTTCGCTCAGGCACTCCCCCGTTTCTCCAGCCACTCCCGCGTTTTTCCCAGAAACTTCAGCGTTTTTTCACACACACCCATAAAACGGCCAGTTTCCGCCCAGAAGCACCCACTTCCTGTCAATCACATTACGATCACCAGAACGAAGAAAAAACCTTGTAATGCCGTGAGTAAAATACCTAACTTCATAGCAAATTTACATGGCGCAGTCATTGCGCATGCGTACTAGTGACTAATCGCTCCGTTGCAATAAAAAAATAACGAGCGAACATCTCGGAATGACCACCTGTATTGGATGTTGTTGTCCCTGAGAGTGGTTGTAATTGGCCGGAATGCCCGTCTCTTGTCCAGGGTGAATTGAGATAGGTCAGGGTATATTTGCAAGCCTCCCATAGTGTCAGAATAGTCCACCTCTCTGGCGGCTCTGAGGATAACTTCCTTAATGTGAACTCTCAACAAAATGTCCCTCAGGAAACTAGACGAGAATCCACCACGCGGTTTGGGTAAGTGGTGGGCACGGTCAATAAGCAAATCTTGCTCTAACGCGGTTGGGAGAAGCTTCTGGAACAATTTGGTAACATAGTCTCTCCGTTCTGCCGGAGTCTGGTACACCTCTCATATGGAGATTGTTTCTCCTCGATCTGTCCTCCAAGTCGACTATCTTTTCACGTAGTGAGGACACATCATTTTGCAACTCAGAATGCGAGATAAGGAGATCATTATGAGATGTCACTAGCTCCTGCATTTTATCTTCCAGATGTTCAGTGCGGCCTGCAATGCTCACTAGATCAGTCCTGAGTGTTTGAATTGAGGAATCCACACCAGACAGGATGTCCGCGCGAAAGGCTGAGAACATTTTGCGCATCGTTTGGGTGGTAATGGGAGCATGGGGGACCAGGTCCAACCCCGGGTCCCCCGATGCATGGAGAGCAGGAGATGTAGATAGGTGTGAAGGTGCTAAGGAGCTCGCTGAGGACATAAGAGACAATTTTTGACTCGAGGCAGACGCTTTAGGAAATTGTATAGTCGCAGGATGTCTGGGGGTTTTACCCCCTCCTCGTCGGCATGTGGAGAGACTATGTCAGTGCAGTACAGAATGGGAGATTGCAGGTCAAGGCCTGGAGGTGATTTGCGATGGCTAGCATGCTGTGGGTACTATACAAGTAGGTGGGTCATCGACCCATAAGGTATGGAAGTCCCAGTTCAGAGCATGAAGCCCATAGATAAAGGATCAGTAGTAATAGTAATAGACAGGCATTGCGCACGGAGGGTCGAAACATAAGCAGAGGCCAGCAGGTATGCGTGCAGCGAATGTGCCGTATCGTGCCCAGTTGTAGAAAAGAGCTGCCCAAACTCCAGTGCTCCCAGTGTAGTGGGGAGGGTCCGCAAGTGGTGAGGCCGGGTTCTGGACGACAAACAAGGAGCTGGAGAGAGATCCACAAGGGGCAGGTCACCAGACGCGTCAGATAGGTGCCTCTGCAGCTGATAGCCACCAGGTCGATGCGCACAGATTTGCCCTCCTGGACACAGCCGGGCAGTCAGGGGCATACAAGAGGCAGGGGAGGGCAGGTTATGCAGGGAGTCCCCTAGCTGTGGATTGACAGTCCCCGCACTGCACCGCGTCTCCAGAGGAAAGGAAAGGAAAAGGCCCCGGCAGCTTACCTCCCCGCCAGTGGGTCCACCGGTGGTGGTCACAGCAGCACACGGACTCTGCAGAGTGGCGCATCAGGGAAGCAGAGGGCTACGGGTCCCCACACCGTATCTCCTATGGAGGCGTCCCAGGGAGGCAGCAGACAGCAGGTCTGATGGAGCCCCGTCAGAAGCAAGGAGCCGGACTTCCAAAATGGCGGGCGCTAGCTCCCATCTCTCGCTGTGCGGGCGGTCAGTGGCTCCTCCGGGCGGTACAGCAGGAGGCAGTAAGCGGATTTCAGAGAGAGGGGCACAGATCGGCGGGGAAGCAGTCCAGCTGGGCTCGTCACCGACGGGCCCGGAGTTCCGGGATCGGCTGCAAAATCAAGTCTCCGGCTTGAAGGGGAAGGGAAGGCCGCAACCTGCAGAGAGACAGGAGGTCTCTCCCGGCTCCGCAAGCACAATCCCCGGCAAGACGACAGGTGTGACAAGCGAAGGGGCACTAATTGGGGTGGAATTGGCAGCGGTTAAGAGGGGTTGTAGGGGAGCAATGAGCTGGAACAAGCCGCAGCTCCAGTGAGGCACGACTTGTCCTAATGGCTGCCAAGCCACTCCTCCAAAGTGGTAACTTTATTAAAAGTACTATCAACCAGGTTTTGCTTTATCATAAAATGCTGCTTTAAATCTCACATGCTGATTAAAATCGCCGAGATCGCAAAACTTTCTGCAAATCGCAGGCTATTAAATTTGGGCCTTAACCTAGAACTCAACATAGGTAAGGCATCTGTTTGACATTGCTAAATATCAGTAACTGCATTATTGAGTTGAATAATATTCACCATCTACTTGAAGACTTGTATCTACATAATAATATTTTCCCCCTTTGCAGTATAGGATCATATTTTGCACATCTGCAGTGGGGGTGGGTGTAGTTGAATGCTTATATACTGTAAACATGCAGAGCGACTTGCAGACTTGCTTTGTACAGTGTGGATTGGCAGATCTACATGAACCAGTGGGGACAATTGATGCCACAGTAACTCAGAGTACTTTCCACTTTTTCAGTTGTATCCTATGCCATTAGGAATCAGCCAACCCTTTTCAATGGGTCACCAAGTAGGAGAAGGCTTTTTCCATCACAGTCCTGTGCATCACCAGGGTAGGACAAGGCCTTGTCCATCACTGTCCTTTGGTCACCAGATTCGGACAAGGCCATCATTGTTCAAGGACAAGGCCATATCACACAAATCACTTACAGTATTACACCATTAATACCCCTTTCACATCTCCAATGCCGGATCCCACCCGTGAATTAGAAATGGGTCCTTCCTGGGTGGGATCCGGCATTGGAGACTATCTGCAGGCTTCCTGACCCGGCAAATTGCCAAGGCGGTTGCCATAGCGGCGGGTGTCAGAGCCTGCGGCGGAGGCGGAGCTGGGAGATGAGATTATCTCCGTGCCACCTCTCTCTATCTAGTAAACGGATCTTGGATCGCCCTCGACCCAGGAATCCGTTTATGCAGCCACTGACCCGGTATTCATCCTGGGAATAACACTGCTTTATTCCTGGAAATTCCGCTATGCCCTTTCACACCGCACACTGTGCCGTGTCGAACCGGCAATATGCCGGGTTGATACTGCGTTATTTGTGCGATGTGAAAGGGGTATAAGTGAAACACACACACTTGAGTGGCTTAAAGTCTCCAGTCCTTAGATTGAGAAAACAGTTTGTATTGGTTGGAAACTGGTAAGTATTTCATCCTAATGAAAGTTAGTCCTTTATGTACTATAACCCAGGAAGTCCTTCTACTATGGACATCAATTTCTCTTTACTTGAGTAGGTGTTAGGGTCTCCTGCCCTGTGCTGCCACGTCGTCATGGCAACCGGGAGACAAGTGCTAGTGGAGTAACCTGAGCGCAGCTGATACTCCGGTTCGGGTCTTTTGCTGTGCAGTGGTTATAGGCTCTGTGCACGGCAGGGGATCCGGTGCTGGTTTTTGTGCTCACAGTCTGTGAGGTCTGAGTGGGGCGTGGACAGCACCTGCTTTATAAGGCCTCTTTTCAGGGTAAGCAGATGCTGCTGAATCTTTGTTGGTTAGTCAGTTCATGAAAGTTAGCCAGTACTGTGTAGCTTTGTATTTGTTTGTTGCTTACTGCAAATAGGCCTGGGGATTTGGTATTACACTCTGCCAATCCAGACCTAGCAGTAAGACTGGAGTCAGTCGTTTAGCTTGCTGGGGTTCTGTTACTACTCTGTGAAGTTTGCGGCTGTATTCTAAGACTTGCCTGTCTAATCCTGTCTCACTGTGCTAGGTGTCAGGGGTCAGTTTAGTGGCAGTAAGCTAAAACCTGTGCACTGCAAGTGAGAATTAGGATTGTGGAGATTCTCCTTGTGTCTATCATTCCATCTCTGACCAAGGAGTTTACTGCCACACCCGTTGGTAACCCTTTAGGGTTTTGCTGTTGCCCTTAGCAACAGCATTTCGGGTTCTCTACGTATTAAAACACAACATCTTGCTTTTCCATCTGAGCAGTTCTAATACAAGGGAGATACCCAGTTCCTTAGCCTCTGGGCTTCTCTGTTCACTTTGTGTGTATTTTGTTACCCTATCACCTTCTGTGTACATTATGTCATATCCCCCAGTTTGTCTGTGAGTCCATCTGTTTTGCATAACAGTTCAAACACCAGTACATTCCTGCAGACACTGGAGTGCATAACAGTTCTGACACCAGTACTTTCCTGCAGGCACTGGTGTGCATAACATATTCAGCAGCCTAATACTCCTGTTGAAATTTTGTGGGAATATGGAGCATACCCCTCAAAATACGTTGCAACAGGTGGTCGATCAGGTGCAGGTCCTGACTCGACAATTTAATGATTTGTCCATTAAAATGCACACCTCCCAGGCTGCTGGCGGAGCTCCCGCAGCAGCAGCACCTGCAGGGGTTAAGGAGCCGAAAGTAAATCTCCCGGATCGTTTTTCTGGAGATCGCTCGCAGTTCTTTTGTTTCAAGGAGAGCTGCAAGCTATACTTCCGGCTTAGGCCTCAGTCTTCTGGGTCGGAGATTCAGCGGGTGGGCATAGTGATTTCCTTGCTACAAGGAGACCCACAGGTCTGGGCATATGGGTTGCAGCCTGACTGTCCGTCGCTTAAAAGTGTTGATGCTTTTTTTACGGCACTGGGCATGTTGTATGATGACCCTGACAAGACGGCCTCAGCCGAGGCTCAGATTTTGATCCTTAAGCAAGGGCGAAGGCCAGTTGCGGTTTACTGTACGGAGTTTCGGAGGTTGGCCCATGATACCCAGTGGAATGACCCAGCCCTGAGACACCAGTACCGAAGAGGTCTTTCTAACCAGATAAAGGACCAACTGGTACAATATCCCTTGCCTGATAGCTTGGATCAGCTCATGCAGTTATCCATCCGGGTGGATAGACGGCTGAGAGAGCGTAGGCTTGAAAGGGAGACTGAGATTTCCTTCCTTCCCAAGGGAACCTCAGACTCTGAGGAATTTTCTGAGGAGCCTATGCAGATTGGGGCTACCCGCCTCTCCTCGCGTGAGAAGACGCGGAGGAGACAGCAGGGGTTGTGTTTGTACTGTGGGAATAAAGGTCATGTGGTAGTATCATGCCCAGAAAAGCCGGAAAACTTCAGGGCCTGAGGGTGATGGGAAATATCCTGTCAGGCCAGAAGTCAGAATTTCCCAAGAAGACTTTTATCATTCCGGTGACCTTGAAGATCCTCGGTCAAACTGTCAAGACTGAGGCCTTTGTGGACAGTGGGGCCGACGGGGTTTTTATGGACCGCCAATTCGCCCTGAAACACTCTGTTCCCTTAGTACCCTTGGCATCGGAAATTGAGATTTGTGGGTTAAACGGGGAACCATTATCCCAAGGTAAAATTACCTCTTGCACTAGCCAGATTTCTTTGTTTATTGGAGCCACACACTCTGAAAAATTGTCCTTTTATGTGACTGTCTGTACTTTTTCCCCATTGGTGTTGGGGTTACCCTGGTTAAGGGCCCACAATCCTCAATTTGACTGGGTCTCTGGGGAGATTCTTAGTTGGGGTACTGATTGTTTCAGGAGTTGCTTGAGCCTTCCAGTCAGGCTCTCCCAGCTAAGTTTGCCAGGATTTCCAGGGTGTTATGCAGATTTTGCGGACGTGTTCTCCAAAAAAGTTGCAGAGGTACTACCTCCCCATCGCCCCTATGACTGTGCCATTGATTTGTTGCCAAATGCTAAGCTTCCCAAGAGCAGGTTGTACTCCCTGTCACGTCCTGAGACTCAGGCTATGGCAGAGTACATTCAGGAGAACTTGGCTAAGGGATTTATCAGACCTTCACAGTCTCCAGTTGGGTCGGGGTTCTTCTTCGTGGGTAAAAAGGACGGTTCGTTGCGACCCTGCATCGACTTCAGGGAATTGAACCGTATCACGATTAAAAACTCATACCCACTGCCTCTCATTTCGGTCTTGTTTGACCAGCTTCGTACTGCCACCATTTTTTCTAAGATTGACCTACGCGGTGCATACAATCTAATCCGAATAAGAGAGGGGGATGAATGGAAGACTGCCTTTAATACCCACTCAGGGCATTATGAATATTTGGTGATGCCTTTTGGGCTCTGTAATGCCCCGGCAGTCTTCCAGGATTTCATGAATGATGTGCTCAGGGAATATTTGGATAGATTCTTAGTTGTATACTTAGATGACATCCTAATCTTCTCCCATTCCCTGGAGGAACATCGGAAGCATGTACGCTTAGTCCTCCAGAAACTCAGAGACCACCGGCTTGGGGCGAAGCTGGAGAAGTGCGAATTTGAAGTTCAGCAAATCGCATTTCTAGGATATATTATCTCCCCAGAAGGTTTCCAAATGGAGGGTTCCAAGGTACAGGCAGTCCTGGATTGGGTGCAGCCCACTAGTTTGAAGGCGCTTCAGCGTTTCCTGGGCTTTGCGAATTTTTATAGACGATTTATCGCTGGATTTTCGTCTATAGTGGCGCCCTTGGTGGCACTCACTAAGAAAGGGGCGGATGTTGCTCACTGGTCTTGTGAGGCTAAAGCGGCTTTTGCCCGTCTCAAAAGGGCATTTGTTTCGGCCAAGGTGCTGCGACACCCAGATCCAGAGCGTCTTTTTGTGGTGGAGGTGGATGCCTCTGAGATGGGTATTGGGGCAGTGCTTTCTCAGATGGGAATGTCTGATAATCGCCTTCATCCCTGTGCTTACTTTTCCCGTAAATTTTCGCCTGCCGAGATGAATTATGACGTGGGTAACCGGGAATTGTTGGCTATTAAGGATGCACTCGAGGAGTGGAGACACTGGCTTGAGGGGGCTAAGTTTGTGGTCTCAATTCTCACTGACCATAAGAATCTGGCATATTTAGAGTCAGCGAAGCGTCTCAATGCCAGGCAGGCACGATGGGCTTTGTTTTTTGCTCGCTTTAATTTTTTGATAACATATCGCCCTGGGTCAAAAAACATCAAGGCTGATGCGCTCTCGCGGAGTTTTGCTCCAATCCAGGAGACCACCGAGGAGCCGTTGCCCATTGTTTCCCCATCATGTATTAAAGTGGGCATTACCCAGGACCTCTTATCATTAGTCCTTAGAGCACAGGAGCAGGCTCCTCCAGACCTTCCGGTAGGTCTTTTGTTTGTGCCTCCTAGGTTAAGACAGCGAGTGTTCCTGGAATTCCATGCCAAGAAATCGGCAGGTCACCCGGGTATTGCCAGAACTCGGGAGTTGCTATCTAGGGCGGTGTGGTGGCCCTCGGTGGCTAAGGATGTGGATCAGTGGGTTCGGGCATGTGACATCTGTGCCCGAAATAAGACTCCTAGAGGGGTTCCTGTTGGCCCATTACATCCACTCTCTATCCCATCTAAGCCATGGACCCACATTTCAATGGATTTTGTGGTGGACTTGCCCAAATCCTCGGGGATGACAGCCATCTGGGTTGTCGTTGACAGGTTTTCGAAGATGGCGCACTTCGTTCCACTGGTTGGGCTGCCATCAGCCAGACGCCTGTCTGAATTATTTATGCTGCATGTTGTGCGTCTCCACGGGTTGCCACTTGATGTGGTCTCTGACCGCGGATCCCAGTTTGTGGCCAAATTCTGGAGGGCATTTTGTTCCGATCTCCAGATTTCTGTCAGCTTGTCGTCAGGCTACCATCCGCAGTCTAATGGGCAGACTGAAAGGGTGAACCAGTCCTTGGAGCAGTTCCTCAGGTGTTATGTCTCCAAGTGTCAGACTGACTGGGTTGCTCATCTGTCCATGGCGGAGTTTGCCTATAACAACGCGGCTCACTCTGCTACAGGGATCTCTCCCTTCCTTTGTGTGTATGGGCATCATCCTAAGGCCAATTCTTTTGACCCCTTGGACTCCACGCCTGGTGGTTCCTCTGTGGTTTCGGTCCTTAGAGGTATTTGGCGGAAAGTGAAGAAAGCCCTTGTGTCTGTGTCATTAGTGACCAAAAGGGTTTTTGATAAGCGGAAAAGACCCTGCAGCTTCAAATTAGGAGACTTCGTCTGGTTGTCTACCAAGAATTTGAAGTTGAGACAGCCATCTCATAAGTTAGGGCCCCGGTTCATCGGCCCTGATAAGATCACCAGGGATATCAATCCGGTGGCATTTCAGTTAGATCTGCCCCGTTCTTTGGGTATCAATAAAACATTTCATTGTTCCCTTTTAAAACGGGCGATTAGTAATCCTTCTTCCAGTGGAAGACCTTCCCCTCTTCTGATACATGGCCAGAGGGAGTTTGTTGTTGAAAGGATTCTTGACTCCAAGGTGGTTCGGGGTCGGCTGTCATTTTTGGTGCACTGGAAGGGGTATGGCCCGGAGGAGCGGTCGTGGGTGCGCAGTTGTGATCTTCATGCCCCCAGACTGATACGCTCTTTCTTCTTGCAGTTCCCCGATAAACCCGGTGGTAGGGTCTCCTGCCCTGTGCTGCCACGTCGTCATGGCAACCGGGAGACAAGTGCTAGTGGAGTAACCTGAGCGCAGCTGATACTCCGGTTCGGGTCTTTTGCTGTGCAGTGGTTATAGGCTCTGTGCACGGCAGGGGATCCGGTGCTGGTTTTTGTGCTCACAGTCTGTGAGGTCTGAGTGGGGCGTGGACAGCACCTGCTTTATAAGGCCTCTTTTCAGGGTAAGCAGATGCTGCTGAATCTTTGTTGGTTAGTCAGTTCATGAAAGTTAGCCAGTACTGTGTAGCTTTGTATTTGTTTGTTGCTTACTGCAAATAGGCCTGGGGATTTGGTATTACACTCTGCCAATCCAGACCTAGCAGTAAGACTGGAGTCAGTCGTTTAGCTTGCTGGGGTTCTGTTACTACTCTGTGAACTTAGCAAGTTTGCGGCTATATTCTAAGACTTGCCTGTCTAAACCTGTCTCACTGTGCTAGGTGTCAGGGGTCAGTTTAGTGGCAGTAAGCTAAAACCTGTGCACTGCAAGTGAGAATTAGGATTGTGGAGATTCTCCTTGTGTCTATCATTCCATCTCTGACCAAGGAGTTTACTGCCACACCCGTTGGTAACCCTTTAGGGTTTTGCTGTTGCCCTTAGCAACAGCATTTCGGGTTCTCTACGTATTAAAACACAACATCTTGCTTTTCCATCTGAGCAGTTCTAATACAAGGGAGATACCCAGTTCCTTAGCCTCTGGGCTTCTCTGTTCACTTTGTGTGTATTTTGTTACCCTATCACCTTCTGTGTACATTATGTCATATCCCCCAGTTTGTCTGTGAGTCCATCTGTTTTGCATAACAGTTCAAACACCAGTACATTCCTGCAGACACTGGAGTGCATAACAGTTCTGACACCAGTACTTTCCTGCAGGCACTGGTGTGCATAACAGTAGGCCACTTTTTGGAGGAGATTTCCACCATTCACTTCTCACCACTCGATCCTTTAGAGGTTTTCTTGATCCACTTTGTCACCTCTGTGGCACTATATGACTCAAAAAAAAAAAACATCAGGGACACACAAAAACATAGAAGAACAGTGCAACACCTTCCAAAACAAATTATACAATTTATTTCTCCTCGTCACTTACATTTAAAAATACATAACAAGCAAGTTACTATCATGCCTGGGTTGGTACTTATTAGGGTCTGGGATGCCTCCCCAAGTGCTGTATGGCACAGTACTGCAATCCAGGAAACCCACAGTCTGCATTAGGTTCAGCGTCTCCCAAAGGACCACCAATAGCACAGGAGTCCAAATGTCAACTGGCTTAACGCGTTACATAAACTTGTGTCCTTCCTCAGAAGCCTGGTGGCAATACACCTTAGTTGTCATTTTATACCACTTTCAATTATTCATTTTCAGAATTAATAATAAGTCTATGTGTTTCACTTAAGGGTGTGACCTGTAATAAGTGACTTGTGTGATATGTCATTACCTTGATTAGTGCCTGTTTGGAGCAGTATATTTATAGATATATCTGATGACCATATACTGTAGATCTGTTACGTGAATGAAAGATAAAACATTATATTTATTTTTCTTATAGTTGCTGTCATATGCCACAGCGTTGTTGGAGAAGAACGCCTAAGACAGAGGGAGCAAAGTGATACCAATGGTATCCCATTAATGGATCACGTAGGCAATGGATCTGGAGGAAGCAATGTGTGACCCATCCGGACAATCAGCATCCTCTCTGCAAGTCCATCTGGAAGTGTAATTTATGGATTAACATTATTATCATATTGCCGTATTGTTACTGATCACCGCAGCTCCTACAGGTCTTACATCATCCTGACTCCCAACAGAACCCTGTTCCAAAATGTCATCTGGTGGAAGCAATTCTATGCATACATACTTTTATTCAAGCTGCAAAAATGTAAATTTCCCTTTTCTTGGGAGTTTGGGTGATTAAAAAAAATGGGACTTGATCCTTAACTGAATAACAAGTGTAGAAGTGTTTCACACTGAAAACGTTGGGGGAGATGTACTAAGCAGTGATATGAGCGGAGAAGTGAGCCAGTGCAGAAGTTGCCCATGGCCAACAATCAGCACTGAACATTTATAATTTGCACACTATAAAATTATACAGAGCAGATTTCCGGTGGGCGATGCATCACGATGGCTGCATTTTATTATGGCTCCGTCTCCCCCTTGTAAAATCCATCCCCATCGCCGAGCAAGACCCCTATAAATCTGGACTCTATACCTGGGTTTTACAGAGGAGATATCGCTCTATCCGAGGAGCTATAGATTGGGGCGATTGGAGCTCTACAAACGCCGGAATCCTGCCTGCAGAGATACAGGCCTTCCCGGGCCCTGGTGGCGTGGTCTCGCGCCTTTGCCCATTGGACAATTTCCCCTAGGCTGCTTATCCCCACTCACCGGATCCCTTGCCACCCCACGGTCTGCTTGTGTTGGTGGCCGAACCTGCTGAATTGGTCGCCGGCGGGTGATGCGCGGCTCCTCTCTCTCCTTCCGTGGTGTTGCACAGCCTGGCTGGAGCCGCTAAGAGCCTCGGTCGGGGAAATCGCTGGAGCTGTTCCCCGCGCAGTCTTTGGTGTACGGGCTTGGGACCTGCTGGTCTTCCTGTGCGGGGGGACGGACGACGTGGCGCGCCCGGACGGCACTGTCCTGGCGGCCTCGTGGAAGTGGTGAGCGGCGGTGGACCCTGAAGCGGAAGGAGAGCGGGCTGGGAGAATCTCAGTGCACACCGTGCTCTCTAACAACCAGACGGGCGGCTTTTTGTGAAGGTCATCGGGCTAACAGCGTGCTAGAGTGGAGGAGAAGAGCCGTTTGCACATATCTTGACCCCAGTCTGAATCATCCTCCAGAGCTGAACTGCTGGACAACAGGGATCTGATGAGACGCTGTGGGACCCTGATCACTTGGCTGCATCTCTCCCCCTGAAGGGTACTAATATTGTTTGTTTACCCCCATTTCTCTCTTCACTTACACCCTTGTTTTCAACTTCCCCATTTCTTTGAACCTCCCCACCTACTGTGTTTACCGTGCCCCACCCTGCACCCCGTTATCAAATATCCTATCTTCCCTCCCTGCTGCTTTCCCCGTTCTCTCAGGTTTCTGGACATGAACTTTAGTTTTCTTGGCCCGAGCCTGCACCTGAGCATACGGGACTATTGAGCTTATAATATATCTCATGCACCTGGACTTCCTTTTCTGTCGGGTGACGACGGTGCTCAGTGTTATACATAGACATATAACCCTTCAGTGAATGTATTTTAGGTACAGCTTGAATTGCATATAACTTACTTTGTTCACTTATATTCTGCTGTTACGGGTGGATGGCACAAGGGATCTTTAAAGGTGCCTAGCGTTTTAAATTACAATAATCCACTCACTGACTCACTGTGGACTGATATTGGTGATGCATGTTTAAATTGCATTAGTGCTATAAGGCTTACTGTGTAAATTATATAGGAAGTGCTCACAGCTAATACAACAGCGACATCTAGTGGCTCTCTGATTTACAATTGAACAAATAGTTTGGATTTCTACCCACTGTTCTGCGTATGTGGAGAACTCAGTCCAGAAAGTTTCTTTAAATAATTTCAGGGCCATTCCCCAACCATTGGTGCCCTTTAAAAGTTTTATCGGCCATTGAAATTGTGTATCTGTGGTCTCCCATTGCTTGTTGGACCTGCTCCTGGGGCCTCCGGAATCAGTGATCGGCCTGAAATATTGGGGCGGGGGTGCCGCTTGAGGGGTTTGGGACTTACAGTCAAACATTGTTTACAGCACGAGTTTCATCATAATACTTGTACCAGCTCTATAGGTTAGGAATCTCACTACGGACCAATTTTTATAATAGCCACAACAGGGCCACTTCGTGGCTTTTGGTTCTATAATTGACAATACACTTTATAGCTCTAAATTGTTTTATATTTGAATTCCAAGTAACTTTACATATATACACAACGTGCTCGGTCAAATAGCTGTGTATATTGTTTGATTGGTTTAAAACATACTACAACCGCAGTGTGATCCTACAATTTTACAGTTTCTCTATTAAGAACTATTTCTTATTCAATGTATCTCCCACGCGGAATGTAGGTTTAATTTAATCTTTTGAGTAGCCTTTTTCAAACCTGCAAACACTTACTGCAAAGGCAGACATTCTCTTAGCTCAAAGACAGTAAATAGTGACAGAGGTAAGGAACAATGGATAAATATTATAACAGAACAAATTCCCAAAAGTCCCAACACTCCTCTGCGAGCACAAGGACAGGGAAATCCAAAAACAACCAAGGACGAGCTACTGCTCCTTCTTCTCCGGTGCATAACTCAGAAGAGGAAGATTCTTTAAGCACTCCCCCTTCTCCCACTCATGTCCCAAAAGTTTCCTCGGCCGCGGAGACGGCCCAGGAAATCTCAAAAATCATTATGCCATTAATTGACAAAAAGCTGGAAACCTTACAAACTGCATTTGATGCAGCCTTAACTAAAATAGATACCAATACTACCCGTATCGCTTCTCTGGAGCAACGGGCTAGTGATACAGAGGATCGTGCAGATTCACTACAACGACTAGTTGATACCCAGACCTCCTCCATTCAAAATCTCCAGGCTAAAGTCGATGATATGGAAAATCGTCATATACGACATAATCTCCGTTTCATTGGCATCCCTGAAACTGTTAGGGGCCCTAAACTCCTTGAGTTCCTCATAGTTGACCTTCCCAGAGAACTGGGGGCCCAAGATTCCCCTTTCCTAGGGCATATTGAACGGGCACACAGATTGGGACCAGAAAGACCCGACTCTGCGGTTAGACCACGGCCTGTTATAGCCAAATATCTAGACTACCGCATGAAAGAGGCGATTCTGGGAGCTTATCGTAAGATTTCACGGTTAGAGGTAAATGGGTCAAAAATGTTAATCTTCCAAGATTTTTCGGCCTCTGTTTCCCAAAAAAGGAAGGAATTTGTAGAGGTATGCAAACTACTCCATGACAGCGGTACACGGTTCCAACTACTGTACCCAGCTAAACTGCGGGTGCAGGAAAATGGGCGCAACGTTTTTTTCTGATCCGATATTGGCTAAAACACACTTTGACAGGGTATTTCATGCTGAGGGACCATCTGATCACTAAATCTAAAGTGGTTACACTCAACCATATACATTAAGAGGTACTGTCAGTAGATAGTATAAGGCTACTCAAGATGATCTGTTGTTTTGCTTTTGTTTTGCTTTTGTTCTTCTATTTCCTATGTTTTTTTGGTATGTGTTCATGGGTGTCAATATTTTAAGCGTATTGACTACCCTCACGAGGTTTGGTTACGGAAAATTTAGAAAATGTGGATTGAAGCATTGTTTGTTTGTAAGGTCGGTGCTGCCGGTGCCTACGCCCTCCCCCTGTCCCCCTAGATATTTGACCCCTTCCGATGGCTGGGACGGAGGGGTTTCCCCAAAATGCACATATCATATGGCGAGATGGTTTCCCAAACTGGGTGTTGGATGATGCATTCTAATTCTCAACCCATCCCTCCTTCGAACACCCCTGCTCCTCTGAAGCTAATTTCCTGGAACGTGGGAGGCCTCAACTCTCCCGTCAAGAGAAGGAGAGTGGTGAACCATTTGCGCAAATTTCATCCAGACATTATTTTTCTGCAGGAGACCCATTGGGAGGCGGGAGGTGAATCGATACTGCGGGCTCCATGGTTGGGTGAATGTGTTTCATCTAAATTTCGTAGAAAAACTAGGGGAGTGTCTATTCTATTTCAGAAGGATGTTCAATACTCTATCACTAACTCCATACTTGACTCGGAAGGAAGATTTATAATTTTAGACGTAACCATATGAGGAACAAATTACACCCTAGTTAATATCTATGCACCTAATGTGTCAACCTCAGAGTTCTTACAATCTTTAACTCAGACCTTGGCGCAACGACAGAATGGTCTCCTAGTACTTGCGGGAGATTTTAATTCAGTCGATGACCCAATGATTGATAAGCAACTTGCCCCACAGAACCCTTTATCAACTTCTTGTACACAAAGGCATTTCCTTAAGACAACACTACAACTCAGTGACATTTGGAGGCTCTTTAACCCAACCGACCATTCCTTCACTTTTTTTTCGGCAGTACATGGCTCCTGGTCTAGAATAGACTCCTTTCTCATAGGTGATCCCTTGGTGTCGCATGTTTTAAAAGTAGACATCCATAATATTCTGGTCTCTGACCATGCCCCAATTACACTTCATCTCACCAGACCTACATCAGCTGGGAACTTTAAGCCTTGGAGATTCCCGACTTACTTGTATAATTCGGAGGAATTTCGTCTTTTCCTTACAAATAGTTGGATGACTTTTACTGACGACAACATTGACTTTTGGGAGAAACCGACTATATTCTGGGGGAGCATCTAAGGCTACTATGAGAGGAAGCATAATGGAGTTTATTTCCAAACGGAAAAAGAAAGTCTCTGCACAGTACCAAGCTCTTCCCGCTTCATTAATGGCTGCTTTGCGTACTTATGTAGACTCCCCCTCCCCGGAAAACCGACAGGCGTACACACATGCAAGGCAGCTGTTAGATGATTTCCTGCTGTCCCAGACACAGCGTGATCTGACTTTCTCAAAATCTAAATACTTTCGGTGGGGCAACAAAACCGGCCGATTGTTAGCCACCATGTCCAAATTAAGCGCCCCAAAGAAATTGATCACTGCCATTAAAGACCCAAACTCGTCATCAATTGATACGGCAACCTCACGTATCCTAGCACACTTCGAAGCATATTTTTCTAATTTGTATGACGCACGCCCATTTGATCAGACATTACATGATCGTATTTTGTCTGAAGCAAATCTCCCCATATTGTCTAGTTCACAAAATGAAATATTTAAACAGGATATCACACTTGAAGAAATAACAAATGCTATTTCAAATCTGAAATTACTTAAATCACCAGGCACAGATGGGTTATCCAACGAATATTACAAAATAATTCAGGGACACATAGCACCTGCTTTGGGGGAACTGTTTAATGAAATTCTACATAATAATAATACATTCTTTCCCCATTTCAACAACGCACACACAGTCTTGATTCCCAAACCGCAGCGAGACCCCCAGCAAATTGACTCTTATAGACCAATCACGCTACTTAATACAGACATTAAAATACTAACAAAAATTGTGGCGGATAGACTCCAGCTGCTGCTTCCACAGATTCTTACTGACCACCAGCTGGGATTTGTTCGCCATAAACATCTCGTCAAAGGAATTCGAACAACAATAGCGGCGGTAGTAAAATCTTATGGAGAATCTTGCACTCAAAATATTCTTTTAAATCTAGATACGACCAAAGCGTTTGATACTGTTTTATGGCCGCATTTGTTTAGGATTCTTTACGCACGACAATTTGATCCAGTGTTTATTAACTTTATAAAATACATCTATAATACTCCCTCCACCTCTTTACTAATAAATGGATGTAGTAGCAGCCCTATTGTGATGTCTAGGGGAACTAGACAGGGCTGCCCCCTTTCCCCTATTTTATTTAACTTAGCTATAGACCCACTGCTTAGACTTTTACAAGATGGAGATTATTTTCGGGGAATTCAAATTAGTCAAAGGGAAACAAAATTGACCGCTTTTGCAGACGACATATTGCTGTTTGTTAGGGACCCCGCTGAATCTCTGGATAAAATATTCTCTCTTTTGGCTGATTATGGACAGGTGTCCGGCTTCGAAGTCAATACGTCCAAATCGGTGGCACTTCGTCTTGGAATCCCCTCCTCTCGAGTTTCTTTTAAATCCACTATCCCAATAATGTGGGCACATCAACACTTCACTTACCTTGGGGTCAAAATCTCACATAATCCTTTTCTCCTCTATGGTCTCAATTTTTCCACTGTAATTCACTCTATAGCAACAGAATTGGACGGGTGGAAGGGTTTATGGTTATCATATTGGGCAGAGCGAATCTTATTAAAATGATTTCATTCCCAAAATTAATGTTTCTAATACAGGCACTCCCTTATGTGATCTCGAATAAGGACGCAAAGTCGATTAACCGTAGTTTTAGACAATTTATTTGGAAGGGCAAACATCCGAGGATAGGACTAAACAAGCTACAACAAATAAAATATAATGGGGGAATAAACTTTCCTGATGTCCAATTATACTCATATGCAGCACATACTAGATACATTAAAGATTGGTTAAATGGTCGAGATCTCTATGCGAACACATCACTAGAAAGGGAATTCCTGGGAGGAATTCATCTCACAAGTTTTCTTCATGTACATGACCACGACATTTCACCGGAAATACGTGATAATCCACTGCTTTGGCATACTAGGAAAACTTGGCATGTATTGAGACACAAATTTGGATTAAACACATACAAATCCCTGTTTCTCACTTTTGTTGATAATCCTGAATTTCAGAATGGGCAAGCTTCCCACTCTTTTTTTAGCTGGCAAGCCCAGGGTATGAGGACGGTGAGAGATTTGGTCTGTGCATCGGCAAGGAGGCCTTCCACGTTCCGAGAAGCTGGGGAACGCCATTCCTGGATGGCGACCCATCCTATTGCATTCTTGCAGGCCCAACACTACATTAGCTTTATTATACGACCTTTCACACTATTGGATTGGAACAACCCATTAGACACACTACTACAAAATCAAAGCTTGACAAAAAAAGCTATTTCCTTAACATATAACTGCATACGGCAAGTGTTTATACCAGACAAATCTTCTACGAACCTAGCTTCATGGCTTTCCCGGCTTCCAAATATATCATCAAACAATATACTTCGCTCTCACACTAGAGCATGCGCTCTACTGCCTTACTCTCCATACACAACTATGTTTTTAAACATACTACATAGAGCTTACTTATCCCCTAACAGGAGATTCTTGATAGGTGATTCACCAAATTCCAATTGCTACAAGTGTGGAGCTAATTCAGCAGATTTATTTCACTGTCTTTGGGATTGCCCCGTAATTAGAGGTTTTTGGACTCAGATCAGGAAATATTCTACTGATAGCTTGATCAATTATATTCCTATGACACCTGAATGGGCCCTGTTTGGTATGCTTCCTCCCAATACTCGTACATCGCATGGGGGCAAGAGGCTCTTGTTAGCTATAGGAGCAGCGGCCTGCAAAACCATCCTACAAACCTGGTTACAACCCACTCAGCCACTGTTGTCACTTTTCAAAGCTAAATTACATTATCTATTTAGGATGCAGTGGGTGGAGGTGGTGTTGGATAGGGAGAACAAAGTTGAGAGGTTTTTTCTAACATGGGAGTCATATATAGCTACCTTGTCACTTCCGTTACGGACCCAAATTCACAATAGCTTTAAAGATACAATTTGGTATATGTCACAGGTGGTCGCTAATGACCCTCCAATCCCTCTGTGATGGTACGTTTTAGTTAATAATTGATCTCGGCTGGGGTGTTTTACACTAAACATGTTGTGGACGGGGGGAATGGCGGGACACTGGTGGCACGGCAGACATTGACCATGATTATATTTGCTTTGACTTTTATTCTCACTTAGCGTGGGTTTGTGAATACATATTTGCTTCACACCATTACTGTGAAAACGTTTTATTCAATGATACAACAATAACTCGCACTTTGCAGTATTGTATATTGATGGACCTACCTTTCGAAAATGTTATAACTGCTTGTCACGATGCTGTTGAACTGACATGATGATGCTTCAATAAAAATATTGGAAAAAAAAAAAATTATACAGAGCAGCTGACTGGTTGCCATGGGCAACTTCTCCACTCAATATATATATATATATACATACAATATAATATTATTATTTTTGTATAAAACATTTAACTATGGTTATTTAAATAGTAAAACTACAACTGTTTCCACTAACATGCGGGGTGCCGCTCACATGTCGGGTCTGCCGGTCGCATGCCGGTCCCCCCCCCCCCCCCCCCCCCTTTGCTGAAATGCGAGCGCTTGCAAGTTTAGGGTAGCCCCCTGCCATCTTCTGGGGCGCAGCGGCTGCATATGTAGTCACGCAGCCCCCTTGGCCCGCCCCACATACAGTCTGGATGCGCCTGCATTGTCCAGACCGTCTCCCCCCAACACCATGATGCCGATTCTAAAAACCCCTGACACTGACCTGTCGTCGCCCCCCTGCCAGGACTTAGACTGCAATCGCGTCTGAATCGGGTCCTATATTATTAAAAATACTTTTTAAACTTTAATTAAAAAAACAACCCTCACAATTTCTGAGCAGTTTTGGAGGGGTAAAAATTTCCGGTTAAGTGGTTAAGATGAATTGAATCCGTCACTTTTGTAAATACTAAGCACAATATTTTTTACGAAATTGCTGCTATCACCTCGTGCAGCTTTCCTAACACAACTACAGATGTGTCCCCCCTGAGCCCAGGGCCAGATTTAGGGGGGCGGGGGGGGGGGGGGGGGGTGAAGGGGCGACCGCCCCCCCTAGCACAGTCATAGCCACGCCCACTTTTGAGCAGAAGAGAGCTCTCCAGGGAGAGCCTGAGGCAGAACGATGTGCTGCAGCTTATACCACAGCAGCACAGAGGAGCCAGGAGAGCAAGGGTTACAGAGCATTTGCCCCTCACTTGCTGGTGTGTGGGAACTAGGGATAATAAATATAATTTCCCCATAGCACAGTCACATGCACATAGAACAATCACAAAGCTCTATCTCTCACTCAAAAAGTTCAGTCAGAATTGAGAGAGGAGGAGTTAGGATTGCAGATGGGAGGAGTTGGGACTGTAGATGGAGAAGTCAAGATTAAACAGTAACCCCCCCCCCCCCCTAAAGAAAAGTCTAGATCCGTCCCTGAGCTTAGATGCTGTCCGCGCTTCTGCAAACAGGTCGCAGGTTGCCACGGCTGTTCGCAATTGCGCTGCTGCCACCTGTGAGACCCATTCATGAGTAAGATGAGAGAGCATATCTGTACATTTGGTAATTACCTACTCATTCTGTACCTGATGCGGTGTTGGCTGTAATTGCACCCACATTGCTTGCGCAGAATTGTGTATATTTGCCATTATATATTGTTGTGAGAAGCTGGATCCAGGGGAGGGGGGAATACCTCAGGCCGCTATATAGCACCGCAGTGTCAAGGCAGCGGCCAGTGGTAATGGACCGCTGCAGACTCACCTTATCTGTTCACTTAGTTTTGTAGCTGATATCATTATCAGGGCACAGTCGCACCTGTCTCAGATGTAAAAGATCTTTCTAAAAACACTTGGCCTGAGTGACGACACCCATTATAGCTCAGTTCTGCCCCTCCACCTGCAAGTGGAGATGAGACTAAGGCTGGGTACACACTCTCTGATATCACATTAGATGTGACATTGCGCAAGATCCCCCCCGCAAACGATATCGTTCATACCCACTGAACGATACCATTTGTGTCTCGTCAGTGACAGCATACACCCACATCCAGGTGCATGCCGTCTTGTACAATGGCCCTCATTCCGAGTTGTTCGCTCGCTAGCTGCTTTTAGCAGCATTCCACAAGCTAAGCTGCTGCCCCCTGGGAGTGAATCTTAGCTTAACAGAATTGCGAACGAAAGATTCGCAGTATAGCGAAAATAAATTTCTTAGCAGTTTCTGAGTAGCTCGAGACTTACTCAGAAATAGCGATCAATTCAGGCCGTTTCGTTCCTGGTTTGACGTCACACACACGCCCAGCGTCTGGCCAACCACTCCCCCGTTTCTCCAGACACTCCCGCGTTTTACCCTGACACGAATCTTCGTTCTGCCGTGAGTAAATCTACTAAGTTCTTAGTAAAATTACTATGTGCATGTGCATTTTAGCCTTAATCGCTCCGTTGCGAAAATCGGCAACGAGCGAACTCAGAATGACCCCCAATATCTTTAGATTTCAAGTTGAAAATTAAAGATATTGTACATCGTTTATTGACCCGAGGGAGCGCGCATCGTTAACGATATGTGGAATACACAATTGCCAATGTATACAATATATCGTCCGATCTGCCGGATCGGACAATATATCGGGTACACATCGGCAAGTGTGTACGGCGCCTTAGATGCCCACCGCACTGTACAGCATTTTTTGTAGCAGTAGCATGCATAGGGGGATATTCAATTACAGTTGGAAGTTCCAACAGGGTGAAAAGACAGCACTTTCTGCCGATAATCAGAACTTTCCGACACTTCAGTATTCAGTCGAAAAACACATGGATGAGCGGAATCTCGGCTCATCCATGTCTTTTCGATCCCACCGCGGTCGAAAATTGTCCGTTTTCCACCATTCATTTTCACCCATAAGAGAGGGTGGAAATAAATGGTGGGACTGGGGGAGGAAATGGGCAGAAATGGCCTGCTATTGAATACTGAAATGTCGGAGAGGATCTGACTGTAATTGAATATCCCCCTAGTGTAAAACGCGCACCATATTCTCTAGACTTGCATTCATTTCCGTTTTCACTTTGTTTTAGAGAGGATCACTCTATAGATCCCTTACTCACCCCCTCCATTGCTGGATAATGTTCTGGAATCTCTCTCCTTACAGATCTGAGTTATCTGTTGCAACCATTTCCTTTCTGACCAGTACAGTCCCCTGCCAATAGAATTATGGGTATTCTATTGGTGCGGAACACTGAGAAACCGCTCTCGTGGATGAGAGAGGATGAAGCTCCAAGACGTGTCTGCCAGATCTATGCACAGGGCTATAATAGGACAGAATAAGCTAGGGAGATAAAACAATGGGGTGATAATATTAAAAGAAAAAGGGTGAAGAAGATGCCCACTTGGAGGTATTCTCTGCTTTGTATAGGAGCGCACAGTCAGTCACCCCCAACCATGCAAAAGAAATGAATTCTGTGCCAGCCTGCAGGTCCCCGCTTACACTCTGCCCATCTGCAGAGAAGCGTGTTTCTGTGCTAAATAATAAAACCGCAAATAGCTCCTGATTCATTTAAGACACAAATCTGATTTAAAAAAAAATAAAAAAAAACCCCGGAACATTAACATAGCAATAAACCTAAAGATCTCACTGGTGCGGTACCCAAAAACTCCCCTGACAGACTAATCACCCCTACACTGGCCGCAGTGAGTGGGTGGGGCGAATACGACAAGCCCCGCCCACCGTTAACACCATGAGGACTAGGACCTAATGATGCAATGTGACTACCCTGCAGCAGCTGCTGCATCACAAGATATATGTGTGTGTTTAGATAATTAAATCACCCACCTCACCCCTGCATTTACCTCATTTGCTTATTGGTAGTTTGTAGCAGCGCCACCATGGACATGACAGGTGGCATACACCGTGCAGCAGGCTGGCAGGGGCTCATCTGCTGCACATTCGCTCCAATCAGAGATGGACTGTGGCTGTCTACATGCCTTGGCATAATAGTGTGGCACATCAAAAGGGGGAATGGTCATGACACATGGGAGCGTGCTGTGCCCACGTCTCTGTGTGGTATGCCAGGTGGCCAAGCAGAGCGCCGGTAGACGGAGATGCTCAGCCAGCCCCTGTCTATGTGTGCAGAGTTCTAGACCACCCCGGTCTCTCTGCTTGGCCGGACTGGCACATTAAGCCATCGCCAGTCTGGCCGTACCTCCATTGTATTCAGCTAAAACTGCTAGCAGTGTGTATAAGCCCATAAATGCCACATTATCTGAAGGTGGAGAACACCTTCTGTAAGGCTGGGTACATACTTGCCGATGTCCCATTAGATGTGACATTTTGCAAGATTCTCCCCCCGCGCAAACGATATCGTTCATACCCACTGAACGATACCATTTGTGTCTCGTCTGTGACGGCATACACCCACATCCAGGTGCATGCCTTCTTGTACAGTATCTTTAGATTTTAGGTTGAAAACTATTGATATTGTGCATCGTTATTGACTTGCAGGAGTGCGCATCGTTAGTGATATAGGTAATACACACTTGCCGATGAGTACGATATATTTTCCGATCTGCCGGATCGGACGATATATCGGGTGCATATCGGCAAAGTGTGTACTTACACCAACATGGGGGCATTATCCATCAAAATGACAGAGGTGAGTAAGGGATCTGGATATTTAAAACATTTTGGTGGACAAAATAATTTGAGGTCAGATATATATAATATAGAACAATACGTATATATTCCGTATCTGTATTACTTTTCGATATCACTTGTTAAACATTATTTAAATGACTGCAAAAACACGGGCAATTGTATTCTAGCTATCATTTATCTAGTGCACCCTATAATATGTCAGCATAACTCTGGTTGCCGGGTTGTCTTCAGTATGCCGGCTGTCGGGATACCGTCGCACAGTATACCAGCGCCGGAATCCCAACAGCCGGCATACCGACACTTATTCTCCCTCGTGGGGGTCCACGACCTGAAAGGGACCCATTTCCGCTCGCCACACTGTCGGTGTGCCGGCGGTCGGACTCCCGGCGCCGGCATGCTGGTCGCCGGGAGCCCGACCGCCGGCATACCATACTACACCCCTGGTTGCCATGGGCAACATCTCCACATGTAACCTTTAGAAGGATTCATCCTGACCCAGTGACTGAATTGTGATGCTCTTTAGGCCTTTTAAAGGGGGACTAGAGTGTTCGGAACTGCCCTGCTGTGTTTGGAATGAGTTGGGCAGAACAGGGTCACTGCTACACCCGTTTGGCTTTTTCTGCGGCCAGGTTCCCAAAATAATTATTTTTGCACAATGAGATATTTCAATAAGCTTAAGAGGTGGAGAGAGTGTTTTTGGATCTCTTTCTGGTTTGCAATATTCCACCAATGACTGAACCTATATATCTTGGTGTCATTACACTTTAAATTTCACCTTCTGATCTACATAACGCACTTACATGGCTTCTATCTGTAGCGTGTCGTATCAGCGACTTAACTAACCACAGCCAATGGGACTGCAGGATTCTGTTGTCTAGGGAGAGACCCGTGTAGGGCAAAGGGACATTGGCTTTATTTTTGTATGTAGGTAATAATGTAATAATACATTTTTGTAAAAAACAAAACTCAGATCCCCTTACATGTAATGTAATATCTCCTGTGTGAGGTGAGTAATTTGCTGTTCAACCTGATGATCACAAAAACTAATACAGGATTTACTTATGTAAAAGAGTTGCCGACGGGCCTTATACAGGCAGTTTCCCAACCGTCGGTTGTGTTGCAGACATTGGAAACCTGCAATCGCATTGGAATAATGCAAATGCCTCTGCCTGATGGACAGACAGAGCCATTCAAGGGAAGGGACGGGACGGGACGGTGGGCGGCCGGCGTTTGCCCGGAAATGGGGGGGTGTCGCCTCCATTCTCTGGGAGTGGAAAGGTTAAGGACTGCGTGCCAGATGCAGTTTTCTTGGCCTCGCAAGCTGCACTGCGACTGGTTGCGATGTTCATCCAGAACTGCGATCGCATTGCAGTGTACAGATCGCAAATGCAGACAGAAACATAAGGGGAGATATATAAAATCTTGGAGAGATATGAAGTGCAGACATTGAATAAAGCAGCCAATCAGGTTGTCACTGCCGTTTATCTAGCACAGGCTAGGAAATGATAGATAAAAGCTGATCGATGCTATGTGCAACTTCTCTACAAGGCTTGATACATCTCCTCCCATATGGCCCCGTCCATGTAAAGTTTGGTTGTGTTGTCCCCCTGTGTTCTGGTATTCTCCCACAGTCTAAAAACACACTAGAATTTCAATTGCTAAATTAAATGAACCCTAATGTATTCTGTACATTTGTGTGTATATGATATATATAATAGAGGGCCCTGTACAAATGTTGTTCCAATGCTCTCTCTATAGTGTAAATGTAGCCATACGCTTATGTGACTTCTCGGAGGGGAGAAGTCGCATACGATCACCCTTGAGCCAGCGGCAGGATCGCATATGATACATCGTATACAGTCCTTTTGCATATGATACATCGTATACAGTCCTTTTACATATGATACATCGTATGCGACCCCAGGCAAAGCTGCCGCAACAATATATCTATAGTGCATTTCTTCCGATCTAGGGGCTCCGATCTGATGTGTGGTCCTGTGAGCATCCGATCGGAGCCCCTAGATCGGAGGTAAAACACCTGCGATTTACCAATTTTTATCCGATTGACTGGCCCGAAACGTGGGAATCGGATGAAATTTGACAAAATCACACTAGTGTTTGGGCACCTTAAGATAAGTACATGGGAGATACATATAGTGTAATGCACACCCTAATGCAGAGGATGCATCTGGGGGGCAGTGTGTGTGTGGTATACGGAGAGACTTCTAAATAACTTATACAGGGCAACTTATATTTCAGGCTTTAGTGATTATTATAATGAAATTTACATTGTCAGTAACAGAAATTAATAAAATATACCAAAATGTTACAGATATTATTATTATTATTATTATTCCACACAAGTAGCATTATTATCTGTACAATCACCTGTAAATCAGTGTAACAGTATTACTAATTACAGTAGCTTGCTAGTCTTTATAAGGAAGCTGCCATCTATTTCTGTTTGCATATTATACCTACTGTGTATATATAGCTGCGCTCACTGTAGCATTATACTGTATATCTTGGGTTTGCACTGAGCTGAGTCTATGGGGCTGACACAGAACATGTTGTGTGATTCCACTCTGCACAAGATCACAGGAGGCACGCACGCACATACACGATACCAGTGGCTCCCTATAACTGTACAGATGGGGTGGGGGAGGGATGGGGTGCTCTGGCGTTCGCGGGGCAGAGAAAAGGCATGATGACACAGGTGTGGCGCATTCAGACCGCCAATAAAAGCATAAATGGCGGACAGGGGTATTAGCATCTGATAGAGGACGGGTGCACATATACACTGATTATAAGCAAGCACCTACCCTCGTAAGAGACACTTACACCACTGACTGATGGAGATACACCTCTTTACCATGCTCTTACGTTTTTCTGTTTTGCCATATACACCCATATTGCCAAAACTCTGTGTTGGCCCCTTTGACTTATTTTAGTGTGTCTTCATTGCTATTTAACCATTATATGTATCTGCTTGGACTATACATCTGAATAAAACTCTTCTAAATACTTCTGTGTTGGGTTTTTTATTATATATATCTATCTGTGGTCTATAATTCAGTATTTTATTTGATAATATTACAGGGGTAATGACGGCGGCTTTCATTGCACATGTGCTTTGCCAGTGAGATACATTATGTATGACTGATCTGTTTACTGACTTTGTCATGTGAGGTGGACGTGAAACGTGAATGATCATTTTATTTTTTATTTTTGGGGGGGGGGGGGGTTAGTGTCTGGTTACTGGTTTTGCAGTTTAGTAACATCAGCACTGACACCGCACTCAAAGTTTATCTTTAAGTGAATGTGCGCCATGAGGGGTTGGATAAAGTTTGCGCATGTGCAGTAAAAAGGAGAAAATGCTGACACATGCACAGTAGAACGAGAGACGATGGGAACCAGGCAAGTATATCGCTGCTGCAGCATCAGAAGTTTTGGATCAACTCTATTAAAATATCATGTTTCCAGAATTAATCCAGACATTGGATTAATCAGGCATGAAAATCTTACAGTATAAAAGATTGGAGCATGATGCTCATCCCTACATCAGACACACTAACAGTGCATTTTTTCCAGGTTTACTCACAGAAGTGAAATAGAGCTTTCAACATGTCTCAGTCAGTAATAAATACACCTGTGCTCCAGCAAGTAGATAAGGAAAACATACATTGCACCAACATACATCTCTTCACTAATCTGAAAATATCTCCCTACCCGTTCTGCACAAGATCTGCGTCTCTCATACACAAACATTACTCGCTCCCACTCAAAAACACTGGACTTTATCCAGGCTGCACCCACTCTGTGGAATGCCCTCCCACTCACAATAAGACTCACCTCTAGTCTCCAAACCTTAAAGCGTTCCCTGAAAACTCACCTCTTCAGACAAGCCTATCAAATTCCAGACCCACATAGTTCACCTTCAATGCTTCCCTATCTAATTACATCCCCTGTGTACAGTACACATAACATCACATATCTTGTCTTTCTTTACTCTTACACCCTCCTGACACTTGGCCAACATTGCGGGGTATCATCATATCTTACAACCCATTAAGGACCTTTGCAATCTGCTGGACCATTATGCAATAGGTAGCATCTATCCTTGTGTATCAATGCCTATTTCCCTATAGAGTGTAAGCTTGCGAGCAGGGCCCACCTACCTCTAGGTCTGTCTGTAATTACCCAGTTTTGTTCTATTACTGTTGTTCCAATTGTAAAGCGCAACGGAATATGCTGCGCTATATAAGAAACTGTTAATAAATAAATAATGAATACATTGTTAGTGTGACCTAAGGAGCTGAGAACCACTAGAGGTGAGAGGACCAAGCAGCTGCTCTGGGGAATAACTCGGGTCGGTGGCCCAGGCTCCAGGGAGACTTACACTTCCCAATCCAGTCCCAAATATAATGCTTTGTGTGGGCCAACATGTGTAGAGGCTGTGGCGCGTGCTGTCTCTGTTTTAGGGGAACATCTATCAAACCTTCTAGAGAGAAAACCTGGAGTTGTTGCCCATAGCAACTAACCAGCTGCTATACATTTATAGAAGTCAATCTACAGAGGATAAGGTGAAGAGAGGATCTGTCCTAACAGCATTGCAGGCTCTGGGCAAAGTAATACTCTGGGACCGTACTCTGATTCACGGGAATACATTTAAAAAAAAAAAAGAAAACCATAATTTACTCCTACCTGCAGTACCATGCCATCCCTCCACATGCTTCCTTACAGTGAACAGCTGTGAACACTCTGATTGGTGGATAGCTCGGCCAGTCAGCACACTGACAGCCATTCACTGTCTGGCTGTAGTGTGGGAGGCAATGTTCATTGCTCCTCCCAATTCTAGACCTGCCCCCTCCCATTTTCAGTCCCAACTCCTTCTCCTCCTCTGTAATATGACATTTAATCATTTCAAAATTTGAGTGATATTTAAATTAACAAAATGCCATAAGATTGTAGGTTTGTGAATTTTTATTGTAGGTTATCCACAGATCATCCCTTACTATCTGCAAATTATTATTATTATTATTATTATTATTATTACCTTTGATTTTTATAGTGCCAACATATTATATAGTTCTTCACATCAGTCCTTGGTCCAGTGATACGCACAGTCTAAACTGAATTATGTACCACATAATAAAAAGCACAAAAAATACATTCATCACAATAATCCTCAAAAGAACATTTTTTATTGGAGGACTAAGGTGGATATCCAACCAGCCATGATAATTTACCACAGCTAATGGATTCGCTGGCCACCGATAGCCGATGCTAATTCCCCGATGCCGGCACTTATCGGGGATTGGTTTTGCATGCCTTGGTTTTGCCTTAAGCATGCAAAAACCAAATCCGTGATAAGAGCCCATTTTCTCCATCGTTAAGGTCCGCAGATTGTGATGGGACATATGCATTTTAGCAGGAAAAATGGGTGTTTTTTCGTGCGGGATAACAGGATAGGAGTGATAATAAAATGCGAGAAAAATATTTCCCGGCGCAGCACTATCGCGGCTGTTCAGGATGCCATGCTGCATGGCCGTTCACTTAATGGAGCTACCGATTGCTGAAGGTTCTGCGGGTGCTCCTGGAATGTGTACGCAGCTGCTGTGCCTTCGTGATTGCCCTGCTGGGCGTCTCTGTACATTCGGGGCTGCCGGGTTTATACAACCACTTCCTACCTTACTTGAACAGGAAGCGGGTCACTCCACGCCGGCGAGTGCCATCTTCCCAGTGATATTTGGGAAGATGACGCTGGCCTCTAGAGAGCAAATATTCTGGCACAGTGCCAGAGTATTTGCATGCAATGTGCGGCACCATCTTCCTAAAGATATCACCAGGAAGATGGTGACAGGCACAGGAATAATCCAGAAGGGGGGAGGGCAGCGGACATGGGCCCCTGCCTGGCCCCTCCAGCATCTGCCCCCCCCCTCTCTGTGCCACTGATAGATATCCTGCACATACTGGCATATATAGTGGCAGATGCTCAATTAGCTTAGTGATATCATTCAGGTGCTTGAAAGGGAGGGGTATTTCTAAGCAGGAAGAAAAACACATTTTGTTTCCCCCCAGCACCCTGTATAACAGCAGTGACCAGATTTAAATCCCACACAATATCTTAGAATTCAGGGATCTTGGTTACATATATCTGCTCAAATGTATGTATAAGCCCCCAAGCTGCGTCAAGGCCTCTCTGTATATATTGGGGGTCCCTAGTGCTATATCTAGATGCAGGATGTGGCACCACAAATATCAGCATAAACCAGACAGCCCAGCGTAGCATACCAGTGAAAAAACTATAATGTTAACAGATTAGTGTTAAGAAGCCGAAGCTATAGCGAAAGTGATACAAAAATGAGATGTAATTAAAATAAGAAATAGTGTTAAAGAAATTAGTATGTGATAGTGTTAATAAAGTGTAAGGGTATGCCACACTAAAGCCATCCAGCTCAGCCAATCTAGAGGCACCATGCCCCACACCTCCATTACCCCAGTCTGGGTCTATGATAAACCAGTTAGAAGAAAGACTGGATTAATCTGCACAATCAATTATGTAATTATATATTGGTTGAAAAACCAACAATATAAGACAAGTTACCCCACTGTATATCACTGTATAATCCAATAAGTATGGGGGGGGGGGGGGGGGGGGTGATACCTAAAACAACCAAAATGCACTCAACAACACAAAAAGGAAAGGGATTGCATCTGTAAGGTGCACTCTTAGGATAAAAATTCACTTTTATTATACCGTTATTAAAATTACCGCTTAATAAATGCAGTAGTGGAATTGATATTAAAACCAATGTGTGTCTCAATGTTCTCAAAGATAAAGAATGTGAAAAAGAGATTAAAAGAAAAATCAAATGTCTGTTCCGTCGTTCATATCATTTATCTATCAGCAATTCACGATGGTGTATAAATATCCATTCCCTCCTAAATATCGTATATATGATTTTGCCCTTTACAATTTAGATTTTTGTGTGGACTTTCTCAATAAAGTATTCAAAAAATGGTGTGTATCTATTTTGTTGTTTACAGACAGGTACAACTCAAAGAGTGTGTAATAACACTGTTTTAATAATGGCCCTCATTCCGAGTTGTTCGCTCGGAGTTTTTCCTCGCATCGCAGTGAGAATCCGCTTAGTGCGCATGCGCAATGTTCGCACTGCGACTGCGCCAAGTAACTTTACTATGAAGAAAGTAATTTTACTCACGGCTTTTTCATCGCTCCGGCGATCGCATTGTGATTGACAGGAAATGGGTGTTACTGGGCGGAAACACGGCGTTTTAGGGGCGTGTGGCTGAAAACGCTACCGTTTCCGGAAAAAACGCAGGAGTGGCCGGAGAAACGGTGGGAGTGCCTGGGCGAACGCTGGGTGTGTTTGTGACGTCAGCCAGGAACGAAAAGCACTGAACTAATCGCACAGGCAGAGTAAGTCTGAAGCTACTCAAAAACTGCTAAGTCGTTTGTGATCGCAATATTGCGCATACATCGGTCGCAATTTTAAGAAGCTAAGATTCACTCCCAGTAGGCGGCGGCTTAGCGTGTGTAACTCTGCTACATTCGCCTTGCGAGCGATCAACTCGGAATGAGGGCCAATGTTTCTTATTCAGGAACTGGGACTGAAAATTGCCTTCAACCAGCTATTGATAGAAACAGTGCATATACAATGTTGCAACATCCAATACTTTTATTGTGCCTTATAGTACCACAGTGATTAGAGAGTTTACACATTATCACTATACCACTAACACAACTTTTGTTTAGTTAAAAAAGATGATTTCTATGGGGATGTTACATCTATAAAATAGCTATATTTGATGAGTGGGTTTAATAATATAGATCACTTTATTTATATAATAACGTACCCAAGCATTACAGTCATGCTGTGTCTCCCATTTTTATCAAGAGGATATAATCCTCTTTTTAACTAGCATTTCTGGACTCCTTACATATCAGTACTAGGAGCCACCTATTGTACCCTGCTAGTAAGGAAGGTAGTTTGGTATTAGTAAGCGCAGTTTTATATTAGGGGTAATCCCGTTATCACCATTCAGCACTGTGTCTAATCTGCTGGTATATGTATAGTAAATAACAATAATTCACATTCCTTGAACAGTCTGTTTAACCTGGTTAGAAAAAATGGTAGTGTTACCGCTATTTAATATTGATGAGCATAATATCGTATTACTGGTAATTCCATTTTGACCATGTGGCACTGAATCCAATCTTCTAATATGTATATACAGGTAATAGATTGAAATAATTTACATTTATTGAACTGTCTGGTTGACAGTACTATATACCATGACGAGTACTCCCGTTGAAACCGTGCAATAATGGTTCTCACTCATATATATGGGCGGGCAGTATGGACGGTGTAATGGTTAGCATTACTGCCTCACAGCAATGAGGTCATGGGTTCAATTCCCACCATGGCCCTAACTGTGTGGAGTTTGTATATTCTCCCCGTACATGCGTGGGTTTCCTCAGGTTACTACGGTTTCCTCCCACAAGCCAAAAATATACTGATAGGCTAATTGGTTCCCAACAAAATTAACCCTAGTGTGAATGTGTGTGCGTGTATATGTGACAATATGTACACCATTAGCAAGGAGTCACATCCTGAGGATAATCAGGTAAATTTTACTATGTGCTAATGATGTATATCACCATTAAGGACACCACACATACAGCTACCACAGTAAATTAATTGGTATTTGTCCATTGGCGAGTACTCCCATTAACACCATATAGCAGTGATTAATATTCACTTAACATACTGTATACACCATTCATAGAGTATTTGATAAGTCAAACTATATACTAGTGATACTTGCAATTGTGCGCACCACTGGGATAGTCAATACTGGAAGGTGTAATTAAATGTCGGTCTCATGCTGCATTTAGATCGCAAATGCCAGCTCCTACCTGGTAAGAGAAACGTGTCCTTACCGGGTGGGATCCGGCATTTGCGCACCGTTGCTGGCTTTCCGACCCGGCAATATACCGGGTTGGTTGCCATAGCAACGGAGGGCGCAGCAGCAGCAGGGGTGGGGGTGGAGGCGGCGCCGGGAGATGAGCTCATCTCCTGCGCCGCCTCTGCCTATGCTGTGAATGGGAACCGTGTTGCATCGACACGGCTCCCATTCACACCGCACCTGACCCGGTAATCAACCCGGTAATAACCCTTCTTTTTTACCGGGTTGAATTACCGGGTCAGGCAACCCGCTAAATCAGCAAAGGACCTTTCACATCGCACACTGACCCGGTTCGACACGGCAATATGCCGTGTCGATACCGGGTTATTTGTGCGATGTGAAAGGGGTGTCAGTCACTTCCATAGATTCGAGGTGATCTCTAGATGATCTTGTAGGAGGCGAGACAGATCTATCTGCTCCTCTGTGGGAAGGATCGGGAGCGACCTTTCTCCAGTAGTGATCCAGTGGCTGAACCCGGGAAGGTATTGGATAATTTCACGCTGTTTGTGGGTGGGCGCTCTTGTCACCCACAGAATTTGGTTTGCATGCTGTAATATCATATCACATGCAGCCGCTCAGCCAAAAACATAACGGGTAACTGCCTGACTTTGCAGCTAGGCTGCGTAGGCAGGGAGCTGCTCGGCAGGTGCGAAAATATCGCCGCTGTGTGATTTTTTTCACACGTCTGCGGGGAGGGCAGGATCCGGCGTGCGGAGCAGACTAGCCCTGTGCTGGGCATCTCCCCGCATGACAGTGATTTTGATCATAGATATGTGTTTTTTTGCACATCTATGATCAGGTCTGAATTAGGCCCTATATTCAAAAAGAGGGAACATCCTCAATATTTGAGGATCTGAGAGACGGAGTGATTATGGGGTCAACCCTATTTGGTGCGAGTTGCGAGTTGTTTCATGAAACTTGCTGACATTCGCACGAAGGAGCGCTCTGGAGAATTCCCCAATCCAATTAAAAATGTGTACTCGCAGTACTCACAGCGGGGGCTGCAAATTGTCCGCCATATGCAATGTAAGAGAAGTGCATGATAAAGTGGGGTGACCTTCCTATACCCCCATGAAATTATCATTTTGTTGGCAGGACTTTACACAAGGCCAGCAGTGTGCACATGGGAACTACTGGAGTCTGGAGATTTCTTAATAGTGTTTAATGGCTGATTGGTGCATTTAAAAAAAAAAAGTAAATTTCTTTTTTTCCTTTCATACAACAAAATAAAAAATGCAAAAAAAAATAAATGAATAAAGATACTTTAATGGTACCTTGAGGTGACTTCTAATATTTTTTTTAAATGATAAAAAGCAATTATTTACAAAAATTATGGGGTATATGCAATTGCGGTCGAATTGCCGCAAATGTTGAAAAACGGGGCATTTTCGACACAAAAAAATGATTCAACAATGCAATACAGTACTTTTCGATAAAAAAAACGGCAGTTTCAAATTCGACTTTTTGCAATTCAACAGTTGTCAAATTCGACGTCTGCAATGGTAAAAATACGGCTTTTCAACAAAAGTACATTCAATTGAAGAATGTCGATTCGACAACAGTGCTTTTCGACAGTAATTTCGTCAATTTCATTCCGCCTCACTTTGCTGGCGGAATCTAATAAAAAAAATTTAAAACATGGTTTTTTTTGTTTTTTTTTATTGCTAACAGCATATCTATTTATATTAGAAGGGATTAGGTACTTGGTTTGTCTATTAGGAGACACAAGTATTATTTATATATTTTTAAAAATAATATTTTTTTAACTGACTAAAGTAATATGGAGAGATCAGAGCATGTTTTTCAGTGGGAAGGGGTGGGAATGGGTTAAAATCAAGAAAAAAAATGCGTGGGGTCCCCCCCCTCCTAAGTATAACCAGCCTCTGGCTCTTTGAGCCAGTCCTGGTTGTAAAAATACGGGGGGGGGGGGGAACGACAGGGGATCCCCCGTATTTTCACAACCAGCACCGAGCTCTGCATCCGGTCCTGGTGCCAAAAATACAGGGGACAAAAACGTAGGGGTCCCCCGTATTTTTAACACCAGCACTGGGCTCCACTAGTCAGAGAGATAATGCCACAGCCGGGGGACACTTTTATATATCGGTCCCTGCGGCCCTGACATTAAATCACTAACTAGTTACCCCTGGCCGGGGTACTCTGGAGGAGTGGGGACCCCTTAAATCAAGGGGTCCCCCCCTCCAGACACCCAAAGGCCAGGGGTGAAGCCTGAGGCTGTCCCCCCCATCCAAGGACTGCGGATGGGGGGGCTGATAGCCTTGGGTCAAATAAAATAATGTTGTATTTTGCAGCAGAACTACAAGTCCCAGCAAGCCTCCCCGGAGGACCCCACGCAATTTTTTTCTGTTTTTTTTTTAAACACTTTTGTGCCGTCCAAAAAGTCGAATTAATTGGTCCATTTTTCAACAGCAGGACTGTCGAATCCGTTTTATATTGAATATGTCGAATTTGGGTCCCAGCGGCAGGGTGTCTGATTGTCGAATTATGTGAGGCGAAGCAGCCTGTAGGATCAGCGCTCCGGCATCTCTGTGAGGAGAAAATGGCGCCAAAAGAGTGTTTCAAGAGTGTTACCTCAATTCTGAGGTGAAGCCCTGCCCCCTGTAATGGCGCGTTTCAGCCACAGTAATATTTATACTGGCGAGGGTAGTGTACATCAGCGGCTCACATGTATGTACATTTTGCCAGTGAGAGTAAGGATTTATCATGTCACTCAGAGCCCCCCCCCCCCCAGGCCCCCACCCCCCCCCTGCCCCACGCGCCCTGCACCCTGTGCTGAGCGACATGTTGCTGCGCTGCGCTGGTACTTTTCTGCCGCCATGATGACCGGAGGGCCCCTCTCTGCAGGTCTCCGGTAAATACTGACCAACCTTCTGACTTCTGGCTTTGTTAGGGGGTGGCGGCAATGTTGTGGGAGTAAGCAGCAGCCAGGCAAGGGCTGTGTTCAGTACCCTTCAGGAGCTAATGGTGTCCTGTCAGCAGAAGCAGAGCCATTAACCTAACTTAGGGGGGGAAGTAGGAACCAACTTCTCAGTGGTTCGCCAATGACGTGCACATCTGGTCATCAGGTGACAAAGAACATGTACCGGCTTTTCAGACTTAAAAGACTGAGGAAACCAATTCCAAATTTAATTACCACTCCCAGAGGAAGACCCTAACGGGGTTGAAACACGTTGGAGCTACAGACTTATATCCTATAAACCTCCACTATACAAGCACATCAAGACACTAAAGGAAAGAGAGAGTGCGGGGAGACCCGGTCACGTGATCCGAAGATACGGCAATGAGCATACACTACCACGCAACCAAGGAGACGCCGGGAGCGAGACCGAGAGCTGAAGCAGAGACGTGACGGACAGCGGGAAGTAACTGTAGGTGAGTCTCCGTGTGCGGCGGGGATTGCGGCAGAGGCGTATCTAGCACGGGGCGTGCAGGGCACGTGCCCTGGGCGCCATGGCAGCCCCAACAGAGGGGGGCTCCACCGGCACGGCCCACTCACCCCATGCGTCAGGGATTCCGCCGGCGCTACCCGCGGCGGTTTCCCTGTCTCCCCGGCTGCTGTGCCTGTCACAATAGACAGGCAGCGGCAGCCAGGAGCCTCCCCCTACGCCCCCCTGCAAAGTGTACGCGATCGCGACCGCGGAGGTGCGCGCATGCGTGTGCGCGACCTCGGGGGGGCGCGCGGCCCCTGAACAGCAGTGAGTGCAGGTGAGCGGGGTAATCTTCTTTATACTTCCCTGTCGGGACAGGGGGTGCGGGGCATTTTGTGTGTGTGTGTTCAGTGTGTGTGTGTGGGACAGTGTTCTTGTGGGACAGTGTGTGTGTGTCGGACAGTGTGCGTGTGTGTTGTGTGTGGGACAGTGCGTGTGTGTTAATTGTGTGTGTGTGTGGGACAGTGTGAGTGTGTTAATTGTGTGTGTGGGACAGTTTGAGTGTGTGTAAATTGTGTGTGTGTGTGTGTGTGTGTGTGTGGGACAGTGTGAGTGTGTATTAATTGTGTGTCTGTGGGACAGTGTGTGTGTGTTAATTGTGTGTGTGGGACAGTGTGTGTGTGTTAATTGTGTGTGTGTGTGGGACAGTGTGAGTGTGTTAATTGTGTGTGTGGGACAGTTTTGCGTGTTTGTTAATTGTGTGGGACAGTGTGAGTGTGTTAAGTGTGTGTGTGGGACAGTTTTGAGTGCGTGTTAATTGTGCGTGTGTGTTAATTGTGTGTGTGTGGGACAGTGTGAGTGTGTTAATTTTGTGTGTGTGTGTGTGTGTGTGTGACAGTTTGAGTGTGTGTTAATTGTGTGTGTGTGGGACAGTTTGAGTGTGTGTTAATTGTGTGTGTGGGACAGTGTGCATGTGTATTAATTGTGTGTGTGTGTGTGTGGGACAGTGTGCGTGTGTGTTAATTGTGTGTGTGTGTGTGTGTGGGACAGTGTGCGTGTGTTAATTGTGTGTGTGTGTGTGTGTGTGTGTGTGTGGGACAGTGTGAGTGTGTTAATTGTGTGTGTGTGTGGGACAGTGCGTGTTTGTTAATTGTGTGTGTGGGACAGTGTGCATGTGTGTTATTTGTGTGTGTGGGACAGTGTGCGTGCGTGCGTGTTAATTGTGTGTGTGTGGGACAGTGCGCGTGTGTTAATTGTGTGTGTGTGTGTTAATTGTCCCGGCGGTTATTGGCGTCTGTAGTGTGCGCCCCGTCCTCCTCCGCTGCCAGGAGCGGCGGTGTGCGGCTCTCCCCCTCCTCCGCCGGCTCCGTCCTCCCGTCGTGGCCCTGCAGTGTGTGCCGGTCTCCCCAGCAGCAGCAGCAGCAGCAGCAGGTTAGTCTCTCTCTCCCCCCCCCACTCCTCCTCCTCCTCTCCCCCCCCCCTCTCTCTCTCTCTCTTTCTCTCTCTCTCTCCTCCTGTGGATTGAAGTTTGTAAGTATCATTTTCATTTTTACAGGTACCCCTATTGGATTCTACTGGACAAGTGGACGTGACCGGCGTGGGATGTAGGTAAGTAATCTGTCTCTCATTTTTACAGGTACCCCTATTGGATTCTACTGGACAAGTGGACGTGACCGGCGTGGCATGTAGGTAAGTAATCTGTCTCTCATTTTTACAGATTCCCCTACTGGATTCTACTGGACAAGTGGACGTGACCGGCGTGGGATGTAGGTAAGTAATCTGTCTCTCATTTTTACAGGTATCCCTATTGGATTCTACTGGACAAGTGGACGTGACCGGCGTGGCATGTAGGTAAGTAATCTGTCTCTCATTTTTACAGATTCCCCTACTGGATTCTACTGGACAAGTGGACGTGACCGGCGTGGGATGTAGGTAAGTAATCTGTCTCTCATTTTTACAGGTACCCTTATTGGATTCTACTGGACAAGTGGACATGACCGGCGTGGGATGTAGGTAAGTAATCTCTCTCTCATTTTTACAGGTACCCCTATTGGATTCTACTGGACAAGTGGACGTGACCGGCGTGGGATGTAGGTAAGTAATCTCTCTCTCATTTTTACAGGTACCCCTATTGGATTCTACTGGACAAGTGGACGTGACCGGCGTGGGATGTAGGTAAGTAATCTGTCTCTCATTTTTACACATTCCCCTACTGGATTCTACTGGACAAGTGGACGTGACCGGCGTGGGATGTAGGTAAGTAATCTGTCTCTCATTTTTACAGATTCCCCTACTGGATTCTACTGGACAAGTGGACGTGACTAGCGTGGGATGTAGGTAAGTAATCTGTCTCTCATTTTTACAGATTCCCCTATTGGATTCTACTGGACAAGTGGACGTGATCGGCGTGGGATGTAGGTAAGTAATCTGTCTCTCATTTTTATAGGTACCCCTATTGGATTCTACTGGACAAGTGGACGTGACCGGCATGGGATGTAGGTAAGTAATCTGTCTCTCATTTTTACAGATTCCCCTACTGGATTCTACTGGACAAGTGGACGTGACCGGCGTGGGATGTAGGTAAGTAATGTGTCTCTCATTTTTACAGCTACCCCTATTGGATTCTACTGGACAAGTGGACGTGACCGGCGTGGGATATAGGTAAGTATGTGTGAGTGTGTCAGTGTGCTTTAATAAATTTTTACTGTCACGGTGTGTGAGTTGTGTTTTTATTTGGGTATTTTTTCTGTTGTAGAACTACAGGTACCGACGGGCCCGTTATTTCCCTGCATGTTGGTACTTGAGGTTCTCCAAGTACCAGCAAGCGGGGGAGGCTTTCTGGGCCTTGTAGTTCCACAACAAAAAACAATATTCTTTTTTTACTTACATGGTTATCAGCCTCCCATCCACAGCCCACGTATGGGGGGGACAGCCTCGGGCTTCACCCCTGGCCCTTGGGTGCCTGGAGGGGGGGTGACCCCTTGATTTAAGGGGTCCCCACTCCTCCAGGGAACCCCGGCCAGTGGTGACTAGTTGGGGGGGTAATGCCACGGCCGCAGGGACCTACATAAATGTGTCCCCCGGCTGTGGCATTATGTCCCTGGCTAGTGGAGCCCGGTGCTGGTTTTAAAAATACGGGGGGACCCCTACATCTTTTGTCCCCCGTATTTTTGGAACTAGGACCGGACTAAGAGCCCGATGCTGGTTGTTTAAATACGGGGAACCCCTGTCCAATTTTTCCCCAGTATTTAAACAACCAGGACCGGCTCAAAGAGCCCGAGGCTGGTTATACTTAGGAGGGGGACCTCACGCAGTTTTTTTTTTACATTTTTAACCCATTCAGACCCTTCTCCATTAAGTTAATGGAAACCCTGGACAACAAAATTGCATTCATGTCCTCCTCCCACTCCCTTCCCAGTCCCAAACACTAATTATTAATTTTTTCTATAAAAATACAATATATCACAAGTATGATGAGCAGGCATGCAGCGGGCATTGGCGGCTTTGGACTGAGTTGCAAATTAGTGGCGGAGGGCTGGGTCAGTAGATGGTGGGCGAGTTTGTAAGCCATTGGTGGTGGCAGCGGGCATCGGCTCAGAGGCAGTGGCGGGCATTGGCTCGGTGGCGGTAGGGGTCATCGGCAGGATTCGGCGGACATTATGGCTGTAGTGCCTCACCGCACGCCACTGACCTCACCGCATGCCACTGGTTTGTGGGACAGTGTGCGTGTGTGTTGTGTGTGTGGGACAGTGTGAGTGTGTGTTAATTGTGTGTGTGTGGAACAGTGTCAGTGTGTGTAAATTTTTGCAGTCCAGTGTGTGTGTGGGGGAGAGGAAAGTATGAGAGTGTGTGTGTGTAGTCTGAGTGGGTGTGTGTAGGATTTGGGGGTGGCAAGTCTGTGTGTGTGTAATCAGTGTGTGTGGGATGTACTAATGGCCATTTACCGAAGACAGATATGTATTAAACCACGGGCACTGAGATGCCCTTCTCACTCACCATCCAGCTGGGTGGGCGAGCCGGGCGGGTGGAAAGCCAGCAGCAGGGGCAGCATGCTGGATATCAGCAGCCGAGGGTGGGGGCTGTAATGCACGTGCGGAGCCCAAAGCCGGAGATCAGCAGCATGCTGACCGGCAATAAGCAGCTTCTGCTTCCGCGTTCAACATGCTGCTGATCTCCGGCTTTGGGCTACACAGGGTTCGGGGGATGGGTGTCCTCTGCCGGTGTACTGCAGCTCCGGGGGTGCGGGCTCCGGAGGCTTTCAGCACTGTTGAATATCCAGCTGCCTCAAGAATGTACAGCCCGCACCCTCTGCTGCTAATATCCGGCATGCTGCTGCTGGCTGTCCCCCCGCCCGGCTCGGCCACACAGCTGTATGGTGAGAAGGGCATCTCAGTTCCTGAGGTTTAACACATATGCCTCAGAAAATGGCCTCTGCGGTAAACGATACTAATGCTTACCGTGACAGTAACAGCGGGGAGGAAGGCGCACATCGGGATCCTGCAGCATGAAACAAGAACCCCTTCGGAGCGCAGCAGACCACACTGAAAAGGGTGCATACCCGGTGCGGTGCTCTGCATCCTGGGTGGTGCCGAAGATGTGGAGTGTCGGAGGTGGCAGAAGCGCCGCAGCTTGGGGTGAGAAACCGCTGCAGCCCTTCCGCTGCTAAACTCTGCAATTAGTCTATTAAGGGGGTGGGCTCCCCTCATCATAGTGCCCCACAGGCCATGTTAATTCTGGGGGTAGGATCCCCTAACTCTATAATGGGAATTTTGGCTCATATCATGTGCTGTAACGTGAATTTTAGCTCGTACCGTGTGCTATAATGTGAATTTCGGCTCATACTATGTGGGGTAATGTGAATTTTGGCTCATTCCGTGTGCTGTAATGTGAATTTCGGCTCATACCGTGTGCTGTAATGTGAATTTCGGCTCATACCATGTGGGGTAATGTGAATTTTGGCTCATACCATGTGGAGTAATATGAATTTTGGCTCATACCGTGTGCTCTAATGTGAATTTCGGCTCATACCGTGTGCTATAATGTGAATTTTGGCTCATACCATGTGGGGTAATGTGAATTTCGGCTCATACTGTGTGCTATAATGTGAATTTCGGCTCATACCGTGTGCTATAATGTCAAAGGGGCACCAGTACTAGATAGTATAAGGGGTCCTACTACACTGAAGGACACGCCCCTTTTGAGTGACCACGCCCCTTTTCCATAATTGCTATCTGCACTCTTTCATTCCACCTTCAAAAATTAAACTTCGACCACTGCACCTACATACACATACATACACACCCTGACATCTTTATATGCAGTGACACCGGTGGCGTCTGCACATACTTTCCTTTTGTATTTTTTTTTTTATTATCATTTTATTAATTTATTATTTTTATTTAAAAAAAATTATATATTTTTTTTTTTTGGGGGGGGGGGCGCCATTATTGATCTTGCCCTGGGCTCCAAAAACCCTAGTTACGCCTCTGGATTGCGGACAGCAGCTCAGAGGAGCACTGACCGCGATCTCTCTGACCCCCCGAAGGCGTCTCTCCCCCGGACCCACCGGACTCCACTGGGGCACCTGTACCAAGGCGAACCACTGGAGACCGAGTCAGGGGTGAGAAACAAGTCCGGAGTTGCTTACATTTTCACCCCCTCTAATCCTACCACACTGCCCAGCACTGTGCGTACTCCACTACCCACAGGCATAGCCCATCACCATCCTTTATCTAGAGCGCTCACACACTGTATGCGGGACGCCGCATACAGAAAGACTGTACCTTGGAGAGGAGGTTTATATGTACATTAACTGAAGGACATTGTGCACAATTTTTCTTTTCTTTCTTTTTTTCATAATAACAAAAACTTTTTTTCCCCTTTTTTGGGACTTTAGTATTTTTTGTAATTTGTTCTCTACTAAGTGAATGGACTTTATCTACCAGAATTGTAGTCAGTAGACGACGCAAAGAATAATACCATAGGAAACATTATTCAGAGCAATTGTTTTCTTTATTAATAAAAACAGAGATTTTACTCAAATAAGTGTATATTTTCGATCACATGTTCACTGCAGTTGGTACCATATACCATTTATCGAAATTATTAATCTTATTAATAGGTATTATCTCCTATATAATAGCCCTATTCTGTGACCTTGTGATTCATTTGCTAATGCTGGGCGGAGTCACAACACTGGGCGGAGTTAGTCAAATGAGTCACAGAGTTCTGGCCAAATCTACAGGAGACTAGGAGCAGCAGCAGATGGTATGGACATTGGGCATGGCACAGGCAGGGGTGCAGACCTCCCAGCTTTCTGCAGGAGCTTTATCTAGGCAGAAGGAGGGAAACGCACTCGGCGAAAAGGGGGCGTGGCTTCGCGGGAGGGCCCCGTTTTCGTCAGTGAGGGGGCATGCGCAGCGCTCTGTGAGCTGCTGGCATGCTCCCAGGGTTGGTTCTATATCGGAGGGGCTGAAGGGACCTTGTGACGTATTGAGGGGAGGAGCTACGTCACCAGGGGGAGGAGCTACGGGCGAACAGGGTACCCGAAAAGTACCCTCGCGGGCTCGCTTCGCTCGCCACGCTTCGCTCACCACCTAATTACTAAAGGTAATAGTTGGTGGCGTGGATAGTAGAGGAACTATCCCGCTGGCCTAGCTCCTCCCCCTTGCGTCGTAACTCCTCCCCCTTACGGAAAAGGTCCCTTAGCCCACTTGATTCTAGCATCTACCATGCTCCCAGGGGCTGATTATGAGTCCGGGGGGCCCAGGGCACTTGATACAGGGGAGCCCTATCTCATTGCTGTGCCTGCTGGGGGTTGGGGGCGTGGCCTAATCGCGGCCCGCGCGGCCACGCCCCCTTATGCAAATTCCGATTTTTTTTTTTTTTTTTTTTTTTTCTTATGGGATTTTGGCCCCTCAGCTATGGCTAAATCCAGAGGGGGTGGTCGCTCCCCCCTACACACCTGCACAGGGAGAAGAAAGCAGGGAGACTGCTGCCTCCCTGCACCACCACAGACCTGCCAATATGCAGCAGCCTCCCTGCACCACCACAGACCTGCCAACACGCAGCAGCCTCCCTGCACCACCACAGACCTGCCAACACGCAGCAGCCTCCCTGCAACACCGCAGACCTGCCAATATGCAGCAGCCTCCCTGCAACATTACAGACATGCCAACACGCAGCAGCCTCCCTGCACCACCACAGACCTGCCAACACGCAGCAGCCTCCCTGCAACACCGCAGACCTGCCAATATGCAGCAGCCTCCCTGCAACACCGCAGACATGCCAACACGCAGCAGCCTCCCTGCAACATTACAGACATGCCAACACGCAGCAGCCTCCCTGCACCACCACAGACCTGCCAACACGCAGCAGCCTCCCTGCAACACCGCAGACCTGCCAATATGCAGCAGCCTCCCTGCAACACCGCAGACATGCCAACACGCAGCAGCCTCCCTGCACCACCACAGACCTGCCAACACGCAGCAGCCTCCCTGCAACACCGCAGACCTGCCAACACGCAGCAGCCTCCCTGCAACACCGCAGACATGCCAACACGCAGCAGCCTCCCTGCAACACCGCAGACATGCCAACACGCAGCAGCCTCCCTGCAACACTGCAGACCTGCCAACACGCAGCAACCTCCCTGCAACACCACAGACCTGCCAATATGCAGCAGCGTGTGCTGACTGTAGCACAATGCTGCCGTTGTTGCTGGCGTCTGGGGGGAGGAGCTTCTGAGCTGGGACAGAGCTACTCCAGCCGGGGGGCCCCCTAAAACTGTGGGGCCAACGGTACGTATCCCCTGCCCCCCCCCCCTTAATCCGGCTCTGCTGCTGGAACCCCCCCATTAATCCGTACCCCCTGATGCCCCCTCTCCCTCTGTCTCCACTATTCACCGCTGCTCTGCTAAGCAGAACAGCGAGTACAGGAGCTTTCCAACTGCCCCCCCCCACCGCCGGACACTGCGACCCGCGGGTGGGACAGCGGGACAGACCCCAAAAAATGGGACTGTCCCGCGAAAATCGGGACATTTGGGAGGTATGGTGGTGTGTGAGGGGTATGTCATACAGACAGACGGCACCGGCTCACTGTGTGCTTGACCCCCCACATCGCATACTCAGCAGGGTCTCTCTGGTGCTGAGGAGCGTCACTTTCTGGCACACTCCACGCTTCTTAGCTGCAGTTTTGTGGGGCACCTGCCGCTGTGCAGGTTCCATACTGCCTCTGTTATCTCCAGCCCCGGCAACCCCACCGCTAGCTGCAGCGCTGCCACCCGCAGTGGAGTGCGCCCAGCTCATTTACACACTTTAGCTGGCGGGTAGCGCTGCAGAAATCCGAGCTGCTTGCAGGCTCTGACCCCCTCCTCCCTCCAGCCGCAGCGTCTCCTGGGAGCTAACCAGTCACTCCCAGTCTCCCCTTACCACAGTGCCCGGAAACCGTGAGGTCCGCGCCACGTGCATGCTATGACCCCCTCCTCCCTCCAGCCGCAGCATCTCCTGGGGGCTAACCAGTCACTCCCAGTCTCACCTTACCACAGTGCCCGGCAGCTGCGCGAGGTCTGCGGTGTGTGACTGAGGAGGGGTGGAGGGATGCGGACGGGCAGAGGAAGCAGGACTCCAGCCTGAGAGAGTCAGCCATGCCAACTCTTCAGCAGCAGCAGATCCCAACAGATTGGAGTGGAACAGCAGCAGCCAGCAGCAGTGACTCCGGTAAGACACATCTGTCTGTCACCACTATTTTGTCCCTAATACCAATCTCTCCCGTGCCCTGTGTTCTGTCATGTCCCTGTCACCCCTGGCCTTGCCCTGCCACCCTTATCCTGCCCTTTCACCCTTATCCTGGCTCTGTCACCCTTATGCTGGCCCTGTTACCCCTATCCTGGCCCTGTCACCCCTGTGCTTGCCCTGTCAACCCTATACTGGCCCCGTCACCCCTGTCCTGGTCCTGCCGCCCCTACCCTGGCCCTGTCACCCCTATCCTGTCCCTATCATTTCTGTCCTGGCCCTGTCACCCCTGTCCTGGCCCCGTTACCCCTGTCCTGGCCCCGTCACCCCTGTCCTGGCACCGTCACCCCTGTTCTGACCCTGTCACCCCTGTCCTGGCCCCGTCAACCCTGTACTGACCCTGTCACCCCTGTCCTGGCCCTGTTACTGCATACCCTCCAACTACCTTTTATGGCATGTACAGTACCCGCAGCGCCTCCAGACCTCTCCCCAATGCACCACACCTCCGCACCTTCCCCTCCACCACATGCGGCACTCCACCCCTCCCCCACGTGCTGTGCCTCCAGACCCCCTACACCACCCGTGGCTCCCACTTCTCCACCCCTTCACCACCCACAGCACCTCAGGCCCCTTCCACCAGTCACCCCCCTTATATGTCTCCCCCCACCCACAGCATCTGCAGACACCCTCCTCCATCAGCGGTCCCCCCCTCACCCACCCCTCCCCCACCAATGGCACCCCCGCACCTGCCCCTCCACCACCTGCAGCACCTCCGGACCTCCTTTCCCATCCGCCGCAACACCCGTACCTGCCCCTACCCTACCCATGGTGCCTGCGGTCCCCTACCCAACCCCCGGCACTCCCGTCCCTTCCCATCCCACAGCACCTCCGGAACCCTTCACCCATCCACAACATCCCCACACCTGCCCCTCTCCCACCTGTGGCACCCCTGCCCCTCCCCCACCTGCAGTGCCTCCGGACCCCTCCCCCATCTGCATCCCCCACTCCTCTGCCCCTCCCCCACGCGCAGCACCTCCCGAACCTTCCCCATCCGGGCCCCACACCCACTTCTGCCTCCCCTCCACCCGCAGCATCTACAAACACCATCCGCAGTCCCCCCCGCACCCGCTACATTCTGTACATCGTGCCCTGCAGGTGCTGTTCACGCCGTCGCAAGGGGCTGCGCCTCCTTCACCATCGCACGCCCTTTCATTGTGCAATATTTAACCACTAACAAAGGAATGCAGGTAATACTCCATATAATACAAATATTGAATCCCAGAAAGGCATGCAAGGGTTAAGGGGGCGTAGCCCCTTGCGACGGTGTGAAGAGCGCCCGTAGGGCGCGATGAAGCACCTAGTTCATTATAAGTACAACCATAGAGCAAAATCAACACACATTACTACAGAGTTTAGGATTGAGCGCAGTGCTGGAATTCCCCTTTGCAATTGTTCCAATAGGTTGGTCACCTATAAAGGCAAAGCAGCTCATCCGTATCAAGAGAGACGCAGTGCGCAGAAATAAACTCTCCCCAAGATAATGGAAATAGTATTATAATGCTCGTTACATAGATAAGACCATATCTCATTAACCTGGTGTGAAGTCAGGGAGGACCCGTGTAAGGGTCACTATGCCAGGAATACAAGCTGCTTCTGTAAGATTCACTAATAACCTTTAAAGTGAGTAAGTTCCAATACGGTGACAGACCCAGAGATCATTGTACTGTATGTATGGCAGCTGAATGTGGCTACTGCTCGGTTATCAGACAGGAGAGACATAGGGGGTGATGTATCAAAACATGGACCCTGGACCAGATGTACTAAGCCTTGAATAGAGATTAAGTGGCTGGAGATAATGTACCAGCCAGCTCCGAACTGCCATGTTACAGGCTGTGGTTGAAAAATGCTAGGCTCTGATTGGTTGTTGCTTTATATCTTTACTTTCTCACTCTCTTTGATAAATCTCCCCCATAGTCTGACTGCAGCATCCATCTTTAGCTATGGGGATCTGCTGGGCATTCTCAGCAGTATCTTACATTCTATATCTCCAAGGGCCTCATCTGTGTGTAATTTATATGTGCTCGTCAATGTCTGTGTGGGTTTTCTCCCAAGAATTTATTAGAGGAGAAATGTATCAAGCTTTGGCCACAGCAACCAATGAACTTCTGTCATTTTATAGAAAGTGCTTGATTAATGCTAGCTAGTAGCTCTTTGGTTGCTATGGGCAACTTTGCCACTTCTCCACTGTAGAAGGTTTGATACATTTCCCAATAGTAGTTTCATTGGCTGGACCATAGTGTGTCTGTGTTTTAGTGAATAGTGTTAATTCCAATGTGGCAGGCACAGTCTATGTGACTAATCAGTGGTTACCTGATATCTGCTGTATAATGCTTTTATTGTGTGTTTAATGTGTGGGCTAATGATGGTGTTCTAGCTTTAGGAAGTGTGTACAGCCTGAGGATGTGGTAGAGTTTCTGTAAACACCAGCAGGTGCCTTGTAACTATGAACAGCTCCCAGTTACCTAAGCAGTGGAGTGGTTTTATTAAAAGAAAAAACAGGTACTCACTATTATACACACTGGCTGGTTGAGCAGAGCTTATGCAGAACAGGATGTTGTACAGCTCCTGGGCCAATTGGTGTATGTAGGTACCGGTTAGCGATGCAAGATGATGGAACAGTGGTTATAAAAGCAGACAATTGCAGTTCGCACTAGAGCTGATTGGGACACTGCTGTCTTTCACTGTGAAAATGTCACACAGTAAAAGACAAAATAGCCTCTGCACACGCTCAGTAGAGATCTCGGTGGCCATCTTGGGATGAGGCATGAAGCCTCCCTGGAGAACAGGAAGACCAGAGTCTGTGCAGTAGTGCACTGAGCTATGCTGGATGTGATGCATTGTTATGTACTTCTGTGCAGGGAATGCAGCTGGTGATCAGTGTTACTGTAGTACATAGAGTCTCTGGCACTTGTGTTAAGGCTTAGTGACTCTCAGAATGAGAGTAACCGACTTACACATATTTAACAGGGCTAGTGGAAACCCAAATTCTCTGTAGCTGCTTTTTAAACATAAGATATTAGCGCAGCCCTCACAATATATTTTTAACTCTCAGAATGAAATTGGTGTAAATACATTGTAATTAACAGGGATCAATACAATGTACCAACATTTTAAATTAATCTATATGAGTTTGTATGTTCCCCTCATGCTTGTGTGCGTTTCCTCCTGATGCTCGAGTTTTCCCCCACATTGCAAAAACATACTGGTAGGTTAATTGGCTTCCATCAACAACAAATCATTAACCCAAGTGTGTATGGGTGGGATGCATATAGCATTGTATTTTGCATGCAATGTATCCAGCCACTGATCGCAAGTTTAGCGGCTGTTAGTAACGCTGTATAAATGAATAAACACAGCAAAGGACGTCTCTCCCGATACGAGTTGTCCTTTGCGATACAAGACCTTTCATGTTTATAACCTGGGTGTCCTTCTGCTCATGTGGTCTCTCAGTGCACATTGTGAATACGATTTCATAGGCTTCTATTAGCCAATGCCTATACAGAAATAATTACTGCGCTTAATGTACTGACACAAGTGATTAAACATATATATAAAATGTCTGTGTTTTGGCTTCACGCAATTTATACACAAGAAACTTGCTTTTGGTAATCAAAACTATTTTTACTATGTTTCCTTCTGAAATGATACACTTGCAGACAATGAAATATTCATAACAAGGGATCCCTCATTTGACACATTAATTACATTTAAAATACTATGTAACAAACAATGAAACTGGTCATATAATGAAAAGCACTAAGCAGCATACAAAAATGGCATTGTATTCCTTGGCAAGCTGTTAATATATTTATATACCTCGGAGTTATCAATAGCACCAGTGCGCTGCCTCTGAAGAAAAACACTCAAATTCCAATGGCTGATAAAGCACCAGTAGCACTTCAGATGGGTTTCCAAGTATAAACAGCAGCTGCAGGGTTAATATAACAATAATGTGATCCCGCAGTATGATTTGAAATTACTCCGGCCAGCTGCCGCTGGCGTCCCAGTGCGGGATCACATTATTTTCATTATATGACCAGTTCCATTGTTTGTTACATAGTATTTTATATGTTATTAATGTGTCTAGCGAGGGATCACTTGTTATGAATATTTCATTGTCTGCAAGTGTAACATTTTACAACATAGTACAAATAGTTTTGATTACCAAAAGCAAGTTGCTCGTGTATAAACTGAGTGAAGCCGAACAGATAGATATTTCATAAATATTTTTAATCACTTGTGTCAGTACAATGGGGGTCATTCCGAGTTGTTCGCTCGTTGACAATTTTCGCTATGCTGTTATTAGTTGCAAATTGCGCATGTGCAAGGCACGCAGGGCGCATGCGCTTATTTATTTAACACAAAACGTAGCTGTTTTGCTGTGGCTTCTGCGGAGCTATTCAGTCGCAGTGCTGATCGGTAAATGATTGACAGGAAAGGGGCGTTTCTGGGCAGCAACTCAGCGTTTTCCCGGCATTTGCAAAAAAATGCAGGCGTGTCAGGCAAAAACACAGGAGTGTCTGGAGAAATGGGGGAGTGGCTGGAGAAACGGGGGAGTGGCTGGCCGAACGCAGGGCGTGTTTGTGACGTCAAACTAGGAACTAAACGGACTGAGCTGATCGTAATTCGTGAGTAGGTCTGGAGCAACTCAGAAACTGCAAAGAATTATTTAGTAGCAATTCTGCTAATCTTTCGTTCCGCAATTCTGCTAAGCTAAGATACACTCCCAGAGGGAGCGAACAACTCGGAATGACTCCCCATAAGCGCAGTAATTATCTCTGTATATTTGTTACTATAAGTGTAAATTATTGCAGCTGATGTTAATTTGACCATTTTTATAATATTCACATTACTTGCGCTAGGAGTTTTGGTGGGTTTGTCCCAGCTCAGTTTTTTCTATTAGCCAATGCTATCTACAGACGGAGAGGCCTACCAGGTCCAAGCTCTGAAATGTATCACATTCTGGAGCTTGGTGCATATGAGAAATGCAGACAAACCTCAGAAAACACAATTTTCGGAGGTTTGACCACATTTACCTTTGCTGCATTCCCACTGTATGTGTCTATATACGTGTGATAGGCAATTGTAAGCTCCACTGGGCAGGAACTGATGTGAATGGCCAAATATTCTCTGTAAAGCGCTGCAGAATATGTGTGTGTTCTATAACCAACTGGTAATAACGTACCATTATTATCTGTATGATCTGTAAGGCATTATAACAATAATAATAATAATTACGTTTTTTTCGTCATGTATGCTGTGATTCCATGACTGACTGTAATCAATTCTGTTTGCTTTTTATATACCTGTAAGTCCTATATTATGGTACTCACTGTAGCATTATATAACTTGGGTTTGCACTGTCAACGATTACTAGTCTGCAGGGGCGTAGTACGGCTGACCGGCGGTCAGGTTACCGACACCGGGATCCCGGCAGCATACTGACGCCGGGATACCGGTGGGGAGGAGCGAGTGCAGCAAGCCCCTTGCGGGCTTACTGCGCTCGCCATGCTGCGGGCTCGGTGGCGACCTGCGGTCGCCACCGAATCTGCGGTCGCCACAGGTTCTATTACCACTCCACGGGTGTCGTGGACACCCACGAGTGGAAATAGTCCCTGTTGGTCGGCATGCCGACCATCGGGATAATGAGCTGTCGGAATGGTGGAGGAGATCATGTGACTGTCGGTTAGCTGACCGCCGGTCACATGAATACCACCCCTGCAGCTGTGGGGCTGATGCAGAGGGAGTGTTACGCAAATTATCGCAGCATATATTGTGTGATTTCACTCAGCGATCGCACACCCAAACAAGACTAGGGGCCTGTGCGTATCTGATACCTATGGCTGTACAAGCAAGGTTGGGGGGTGGGGGGGGGGGGGGATCTGGGGCGCCCTAGCATAAGCGTGGTACAGTAAAGACACAACTGCGGCTCATTCAGACCTGCAAACAGATAGGTGTACTATTACCATCTGCTGGAGGACAGGTGAATATACACATTGTAGGCACATGGGGAGCTGATCCGGGAACGTGTACATCACTGAGTGGCGGAAATAGACTGCGCTTACCATGCTTTTTATATTTTATTTTTCACAATTTTCCAAATGCACCAGCCCCAGGGACACGTATTACTGTGTCTTCTCAGATGTATGTGCTTTATGTATTGTGTAATTCTGTATTTATCACCTGCTGAGTTTATTCACTCTCTCTGTATTTGTCTTACTGCTATATTCCATTAAACTGTATATACTTGAACCAGATTAAATATTAGCAGTCTCTTTACTATATAATCAATTCACTGATGAGCAGATCTGATCTATTTCACTGCAGCGCTGAATAAAGCTCTCCTAACGACTCGTGTGTTGGCTCTTTTTTTACGATTATCTATAGTGTGTTATTTTTAGCATTTTCATGTACCATATTGTTAGGGTACAATTGTGCCCTTATGCTAAGGCGGAGTCTAGATTGCTTTCTGCCAGATTTGAGGTGGGGCACATGATGTTTGAGGGGCCAGATCTCCAACAAGACCAGATGATCTGGAATTTGGACTGTAAATAGACAACCTTCTCTGGACGCTGGATGGCAAAAAATAAATATATATAATACATATAGAACAATTTAAAGCCTCAGCTGACAGTGGAGAGCCCCTTTTATCAAATGATGCATGTGGCCCCGCAGTTTCCAAAATGAACATAAAAGCTGCCACCTTCCACTAGTGTGCGGCCAAGTAATTGCGCTCACAGCTGCAGAGACGGTCCTGCCATGAAACCTGGATTCTGTTCAACTGAGACCTCGGCTGACTACATATAACTATTCATAAAGGAAACCTAACTTGTTTTGCAAGTTCCACAGTCTAATATCAAAAAAAAGGAAACAATTGACTCTGTTTGGGAAGCACTCTTACTTAGGAAGATGAGTATATTGTACCTCAGTACACTGAAAAGATAGGATAAATTAAATTATATTCCGTACTTTCTAGAGTTAACGGAGTTCCTTCTGAGAACAAATAATTGCAATGCGAATTTATGTAGAATATCAACTTATCCTATTGTTAAATACTGGATAAATAATAGTAGTGAACTGGTATTTGCTGTATATTAAGTATATACTATGGAAGAGTCCCCCCCTCAATATTTAATGACTGGGAACACTTTATATATGAACCCTCATTCAGCCTGCATGTATCACATTAAAAAAAGGGGGTAGACGCAGGGAATTAAATCATTGGTTCATTCCGATTCCGAAAAGCTTTCCCAATTTTTTATGGGTAATCACAATTAAGTGCCCTCGAGGATTGATATGTGTCTATATGGACAAAATTATCTTGCAGCACCAGGATGTTCCCAGGTAGTCTCCTATCCTGGTACTGGTCCGGCCTTCCAATGCTTGGCTTCCAAGTTCGGAAGGATTTGGGCTTATCCAAAGGAGTATGGCCGCAAGATAGTCCTTATGACACCCCTCCGCCTATTGGGCTTGTCTTAATAAGATGCTGGTAAGTGGTATTCCTCATATATAGAGGAGGACTCAATAATTCTGTATTTGGAGCTAGCCCAAAATTGGTGGTACTTCCTGTATGTTTAAGGCAGGTAGTGTTAATAACAGATAAGACCAATTTGCTGTCACCGTTTCTCACCTCTGCTTTTCATCCATCATACCATTAGGCATAGGGTGGAGAATGAGAGAGTGAGACACAAGCATAAGGTCTGAAGAAAGAAGATCAGAGCAGTCTGGGGTGCTGTGCCTACTTGTAAGACTCTGTTGCAATGCCTTGCAGAGCCTATACTTTGGTAGGTCCACAACAGACGACACGCTCTTTGAAAATGTGCTGAGGATTAACAGTTTTTGTTAGGGCCGTGAGTCTATAGTGTATCCATATTCTATGACACATAACTCTCATTTGACATTTTAGACAGCCAATTTTCTGTCACCAAATGCTGCACAGATTCAGATAACACCTGCATCTCTTTCTGATTGTATCATACAGAAAAAAACGCTATTGCAGACAGTATAGATACCTCCATCTGATAATCTGGTCAAATACCTTGTTACAGACCACGACAATCAAACTGGCCATTCCTGGTCAGATACATCTAATGCAAATCACGGCAATTAGAATGGCCGTTCTTGGGAGTGGTAACTCACAGGTCCATTCTATTGTTGCCTAATATGATGTTATAGCTACACAAATTTAACGTATCAAACTTATGTCTGTGCTCTGATCTCTATTGATACTCAGTAGCTAGACACATCTATGGTCAATTGATCGGTGCACTGATCTCTATTGACACTCAGTAACTAGACACATCTATGGTCAGTTGTATAAGCATACAAAATGAAGACATATGGGTTTATCCCTCCCAGTATATATGTATGTATATTGAGTATGCTATGAAGTATTTGTGACACCCGTCAGCATATGACCTCCTCCCGATTTCGGGTGGTGTGTGTGACTTAATAGATGTGATGCATGTATAGTGCTGGTACGATACCCTTGTCACCTGACTGTCACCATGTATAGGTCTGTCTGGTATAGATCTGGCTGGAGTGATGACTTGTCTGCCTCCGTTCTCGCCGCTCAGCCGAGCGGGTTACAGCAAACAGCCGGTTCACCCGATCACGTGTGCGCACCACGTGATCGGCGCTTCTCCTCTGACGTACGTTTCGCGTAAGCTTGTTCACAGAGTCTAATATGGGCCTATCTCATGTTCTTACACACACGCCTACAGTTGCAATATGTCAGGCTAGACATTTGCTAATCATCGCAAGTGAAGCTTCCACCCAGAAGAGAATCTAGAAGCCCAGGGCTGCCATCAGAAATTCTTGGGCCCGGTACTCACAAAATTGGCAGGCAATCCCCCCCCCCAAAAAAAAATGAATGAAATAACACATATATATATATATATATATATATATATATATATAACATACAATATAAATATATATATATATATATATATATATAGCAGAAGACCGGCACTCCCAATGAGACAATCAGCTAACGTGGTGCTCTGCCCACATAGCATGTACATATAGAGAAACGGAGGCGCTCCTGTGGATTTGTGTAAAGAAATCACAACAACAGCAGTTGCGGTTTAAAGCAGCAACGTTTCGGATGTTACTCCTTTATCAAGCCAAACAGCATATAGAATACAGTATAACAAGTGCTTACCTAAATACCCAAAGAAACAACTTACCACTCCTCCTGCATGCTCCCATCCCCAGCGCCAGAGCCGCCCGCACCTCAGGTCAGCGGCACTTCCTGGTTCTGGTGACGTCACACAGGGGCTGTCATATGCGGGGTGTTGACATGGTAACCAGCGTGCATGGCATAATGGTTGCTAGGGGAACAGTGACAAACATACAAGCATTTAAAAAGTGTAAACAATTAGTGCAGTGCTCGCTGGATCACACGTAGACAGAACGTTTCTATGTAACTACACAGACACATTACATAGAACATTATATGATGTGCCTTACTAAATGAGCAAAGTATGGATAGTTTGTTAATTATAGCGCATCTAACCATAATAAGTAAATTATTAACCCTGCAGGAAAACGATCAAAAATCATATCAGGCTAACCATATTTACTCCATTGGAGTACTCTGAATGTTATTAAGGCACCAGTGGAAGAGGCCACATATCTGCCAAATGGTAAAGACTTATAAGGAATGTGTGCAGGACATGATCTATTATTACATATCGAAGAGTGGATAAATTATTTGTTTCTGGCCCCGGAAGCATTCTGGGACAGAATATGGACATGGACACCCCTGTTTGAATATATCCATTTCAGGACAAAGCAACATTACAAGTTTGGACCGCTGTCTTTTTTTTACCTCATTACAGAGGACATAAGGTGGGACAGCTGATTTTAACGCACTGCTCACGTCGTTTACACCAGCACCATCTTGGATTCACATGTCGGAACAGACGAGGGGTCCATCTGGAGATGCCATACATGGATGCCTGGTACTGCCGTTGGGGGAACGACTACACTTCTCTGATCATGAGAGTAAAGCAGTACTGTTCTCCGGAAGACTGCTAGAGACTGCTGGTGCAGCTACATCAGAGGAAGTGTTTAACGAGCTGTTCAAAATGAAAAAGAAAGAAATTGAATTCCTCATGCATGGAGTCACGCTCTCTGAGTATTACCGAGAAAAAAAGATACCAAGGGGCTTTAGAGTTAAAAACATGCCCACAATAGGCCGATATAACAATGATTTCTGTAGAAAGTGGGTCGCGGTTTGGAATAACTGCTCCTTTGATCTGATGACACTGGTTATCGAGGAATCGGCATGAGAATTGTCATACATTAGGGAAAAGATCTTGCAGTATGAATCTATACATAAAGCAGATCTTATCAAAGATAATTCCACAAATTGGCTGGAGAAACTTGAACACCAGCTTTTCTCCTTCAAAAGGGAATTTGTGACGTTCAAAAAGAATACATTTGAAAAGATTAACAAAGATTATCAAGAGCTTAATGTGTATCCATGGCTTTTCAAGAATCCATGGCTTTCAAAGAAACAAACCGTTTAGACCCCGAAAACCATATCGCAGAAATAGACGAGAGGATGGTACTACCAGTGACTCTAATTCCTCTGCAAATGAGTCCAGAGGGGGGAGATAGTTCCCAGGCAAGTACAAGTGGGAAACCCCATTTAGGAATCAAGACCCGCGCTGGATGCAAAAAAAACCCAGACCTGTCAGAAGAGGTCCATCTCCATAGAGATTCATGTTCAAAAGAGGCCGGATGCATGCGGCCAGGCTCTCACAGATCCGTCCTTTGCGGTGGCCATCTTGTTGGGGATATTCCCATTCACTATCCTTGCGGCGGCCATGCTTGTGGAGACCAGGATCGGGGACATTATTAGTGTTCCTCCATAATGGATAACATAGAGATAGATACAAATATAGGTAAATAAACAGATAAACACTTATACCAATAAACAATTAAACAACAAAAACAATTAAAACCAAAAAAGGTTTCAGTGCATCATTGCACGCGGGTCCTGGGGAAGATGGTGGCTTCCTACGAGGCCATCCCTTTCGGCAGGTTCCATGCGAGGACCTCTTGGACAAGTGGTCCGGGTCCCATTTACAAATGCATCAAAGGATCACCGTGTCTCCCAGGACCAGGGTATCTCTCCTGTGGTGGCTGAATAGTGCTCACCTACTTGAAGGTCGCAGTTCGGAATTCAGGACTGGGTCCTGGCGACCACGGACGCAAGCCTCCGAGGCTGGGGAGCCGTGACTCTGGGAATAAATTTCCAAGGTCTCTGGTCAAGCCTAGAGACTTGTCTCCACATCAACGTCCTGGAGTTGAGGGCCATATACAACGCCCTGCATCAAGCGGATAAATTGCTTCGGAGAAAACCAGTTCTGATTCAGTCAGACAATGTCACGGCAGTGGCTCATATAAACCGCCAAGGCGGAACAAGGAGCAGAATAGCCATGGCAGAAGTGACCAGGATTCTACGCAGGGCGGAAGGCCATGTAAGCGTGCTATCAGCAGTGTTCATACCGGGGGTGGGCAACTGGGAGGCAGACTTCCTCAGCAGGCACGACCTGCATCCGGGAGAGTGGGGACTTCATCAAGAAGTCTTCGCACAGATCACGGATCGTTGGGGACTGCCCCAAATCGACATGATGGCATCTCGTCTCAACAAAAAGCTAAAGCGGTATTGCGCCAGGTCAAGGGACCCTCAGGCGGTAGCTGTAGACGCTCTGGTGACACCTTGGGTGTTCAGATCGGTCTATGTGTTTCCTCCTCTTCCTCTCATACCCAACCTGTTGAGAATAATACGAAGAAGCAGGGTCAGAACAATCCTCATTGTTCCGGATTGGCCACGGAGGACTTGGTATCCGGAGCTGCAAGAGTTGCTCGCAGGGGATCCGTGGCCTCTTCCTCTAAGGCAGGATCTGCTGCGGCAGTGGACCTGTCTGTTCCAAGACTTACCGCGGCTGCGTTTGATGGCATGGCGGTTGAACGCCGGATCCTAGCAGAAAAAGGGATTCAGAAGGAAGTCATTCCTACCCTGATCAATGCTTGGAAAGACGTGATGTTAAAACATTATCACCGTATATGGCGGAAATATGTTTCTTGGTGTGAGGCCAGAGTTGCTCCTATGGAGGAGTTCCATCTGGGCCGTCTACTTCACTTCCTTCAGACAGGAGTGACTTTGGGCCTAAAATTAGGGTCCATAAAGGTCCAGATTTCGGCCTTATCCATTTTCTTTCAAAGAGAATTGGCCTCTATTCCTGAAGTACAGACCTTTGTGAAGGGGGTGCTGCATATTCAGCCTCCCTTTGTGCCTCCGGTGGCGCCTTGGGATCTTAACGTGGTGTTACATTTCCTCAAGTCACCTTGGTTTGAACCACTCAAAACAGTGGAGTTGAAATACCTCACGTGGAAAGTGGTCATGTTGTTGGCATTAGCTTCGGCAAGACGTGTTTCCGAATTGGCGGATTTATCACATAAAAGCCCATACTTGGTTTTTCACGTGGATAGGGCAGAGTTGAGGACTCGTCCTCACTTTCTGCCAAAAGTGGTCTCATCTTTTCATGTGAACCAACCTATTGTCGTGCCTGTGGCTACGCGGGACTTGGAGGATTCCGAATCCCTAGATGTAGTCAGGGCTTTGAAGATTTATGTGTTCAGAATGGCTAGAATCAGAAAGACTGAAGCTTTGTTCATTCTGTATGCGGCCAACAAGGTTGGCGCTCCTGCTTCAAAGCAGACTATTGGTCGCTGGATCTGTAACACGATTCAGCAGGGGCAATCTACAGCAGGATTGCCGTTATCGAAATCGGTTAAGGCCCACTCCACTAGGAAAGTGGGCTCTTCTTGGGCGGCTGCCCGAGGGGTCTCGGCATTACAGTTGTGCTGAGCAGCTACTTGGTCAGGGACAAACACCTTTGCAAAGTTCTATAAGTTTGATACCTGTTATGCACACCAGTGCCTGCAGGAATGTACTGGTGTCAGAACTGTTATGCACACCAGTGCCTGCAGGAATGTACTGGTGTCTGAACGGATAGGTATGCAAAACAAATGAACTCACAGACAGACTGGGGAATATGACATAACGTACACAGAAGGTGATAGGGTAACAAAATACACACAAAGTGAACAGAGAAGCCCAGAGGCTAAGGAACTGGGTGTCTCCCTAGTATTAGTAATGCTCAGATGGGAAAAGCAAGATGTTGTGTTTTAATACGTAGAGAACCCGAAATGCTGTTGCTAAGGGCAACAGCAAAACCCTAAAGGGTTACCAACGGGTGTGGCAGTAAACTCCTTGGTCAGAGATGGAATGATAGACACAAGGAGAATCTCCACAATCCTAATTCTCACTTGCAGTGTACAGGTTTAGCTTATTGCCACTAAACTGACACCTGACACCTTGCACAGTGAGACAGGTTTTAGGCAGGCAAGTCTTAGAATACAGCCGCAAACTTGCTAAGTTCACAGAGTAGTAAAAGAACCCCAGCAAGCTAAACGACTGACTCCAGTCTTACTGCTAGGTCTGGATTGGCAGAGTGTAGTACCAAATCCCCAGGCCTATTTGCAGTAAGCAACAACAAATACAAAGCTACACAGTACTGGCTAACTTTCAGGAACTGACTAACCAACAAAGATTCAGCAGCATCTGCTTAACCTGAGAAGAGGCCTTATAAAGCAGGTGCTGTCCACGCCCACTCAGACCTCACAGACTGTGAGCACAAAAACCAGCACCGGATCCCCTGCCGTGCACAGAGCCTGTAACCACTGCATAGCAAAAGACCCGAACCGGAGTATCAGCTGCGCTCAGGTTACTCCGCTAGCACTTGTCTCCCGGTTGCCATGACGACGTGGCAGCACAGGGCAGGAGACCCTAACAATACCCTGGCTGAGGAGGACCTCCTATTTGCTCAATCGGTGCTGCAGAGTCATCCGCACTCTCCCGCCCGTATGGGAGCTTTGGTATAATCCCCATGGTCCTTACGGAGTCCCAGCATCCTCAAGGACGTTAGAGAAAATAAGATTTTACTTACCTGTAAATCTATTTCTCGTAGACCGTAGAGGATGCTGGGCGCCCGTCCCAAGTACGGACTTCTTCTGTAAGACTTGTATATAGTTATTGCTTACATAAGGGTTATGTTATAGTTTTTCGGTTGAACCGTGGCTATGTTGTTGTTCATACTGTTAACTGGGTAAGTTTATCGCAAGTTATACGGTGTGGCTGGTATGGATCTCGCCCTTAGATTTACAAAAATCCTTCCTCGTACTGTCCATCTTCTCTGGGCACAGTTTCCCTAACTGAGGTCTGGAGGAGGGGCATAGAGGGAGGGGCCAGTGCACACCCAGAATCCAAAGCTTTCTTAAAGTGCCTTATCTCCTGCGGAGCCCGTCTATTCCCCATGGTCCTTACGGAGTCCCAGCATTCTCTACGGACTACGAGAAATAGATTTTCCGGTAAGTAAAATCTTATTTTTACTATGTTTCCTTGTAAAATTTTACACTTGCAGACAATGAAATATTCATAACCAGGGATTCCTCACTTGACACATTAATAACATCTGAAATACTATGTAACAAACCAGGGCTGTAACTAGGGGGGGGGGGGGAAGCTAAGGGGGCAAGCGCCCCGGGTGCAGGATTTGAGGGGGAGCCAAGGAGTTACAGAGGAGCCGGGTTTGTTTGTGTATTTTTTTTACCGTCGGTTCTGTGCTGCTACATTGAGACAGCAGACAGCTCCAAGGGCAATGTATCTGACCTGTCTACCCGCAGCTGGCTCCGACACTGTGCGAGTGAGCTTCAGTACCTGGGATCTCTCCTATGTCGGCTACTGTCTTAAACTGTCTTCTTTGCCATGCAGTGCTGCGACTAGCCTGCGGTGCACCATGCAAGCTATAGAAGCGCACTGTGCTCCCAATTAGCAGTATCAAACTCCACATTGCCTCTCAGATGGGGGGGGGGGGATTTGGTGGAGCTTATAGGGTGGTGTAGTGCAGTGATGTAGTGTACCATATAGGGTATGTAGTGTAGTAATGTACTGCAGTATATAGGAGCATGTAGTGTATTAATGTGGTGTAACATATAAGGGGATGTAGTGTAATGATGTAGTGTAGCATATAGGGTATGTAGTGCAGTGCATAGGGGCATGTAGTGTAGTGATGTAGTTCAGCATGTAGAGGATGTAGTATAGTGATGTAGTGCAGTGGATAGGGGCATGTAGTGCAGTGATGTAGTTCAGCATATAGGGGATGTAGTATAGTGATGTAGTGCAGTGGATAGGGGCATGTAGTGTAGTGATGTAGTTCAGCGTATAGGGGATGTAGTATAGTGATGTAGTGCAGTGGATAAGGGCATGTAGTGCAGTGATGTAGTTCAGCATATAGGGGATGTAGTATAGTGATGTAGTGCAGTGGATAGGGGCATGTAGTGTAGTGATGTAGTTCAGCGTATAGGGGATGTAGTATAGTGATGTAGTGCAGTGGATAAGGGCATGTAGTGTAGTGATGTAGTTCAGCGTATAGGGGATGTAGTATAGTGATGTAGTGCAGTGGATAAGGGCATGTAGTGTAGTGATGTAGTTCAGCGTATAGGGGATGTAGTATAGTGATGTAGGTCAGTGGATAGGGGCATGTAGTGCAGTGATGTAGTTCAGCGTATAGGGGATGTAGTCAGTACCGGATCTTGCCACGGGCAAGCAGTACTTTTTCCCGGGGCGCCACCTTCCGGAGGGCGCCGGCGCCCTCCGGAGGGCGCCGCACCGTGGCAAGATCCGCCACTGTGCCCCCCGCTGTGCCCGCCGCTGGTCCCCCGCTTTGAAGGGAACCAGACGCTAAGCGTCTAGTTTCCCTTCATGGAGAGGACTGTGCTGTGCGGTGCGCGATGACGTCATCGCGCACCGCACAGCAAAGGTCCTCTCCATGAAGGGAAACTAGACGAAGCGTCTAGTTTCCCTTCATGGAGAGGACCTTTGCTGTGCGGTGCGCGATGACGTCATCGCGCACCGCACAGCACAGTGGCAGAGACACTAGGGGTCAAAATTGACCTCTAGTGTCTATGCTGTGCTATGGGAGAGACGTAATGACGTCTCTCCCATACATCCGAGGACAGACACAACCATCCGAGTCCAGGAGAAGAGCGGCGCCGGCGGAGGAGGAGGTCTGGAATCAGGAGCGGGGATTGTAAGTATACTTTTATTTATTTTTTTATTTATTTTCAGCTGCGCTACAGACCACGCCCCCATATGAAGCCACGCCCCCATTTTTGCCCGGGCGCCACAAGGGCAAGATCCGGCCCTGGATGTAGTATAGTGATGTAGTGCTGTGCATAGGGGCATGTAGTGTAGTGATGTAGTTCAGCATGTAGAGGATATAGTATAGTGATGTAGGTCAGTGGATAGGGGCATGTAGTGCAGTGATGTAGTTCAGCGTATAGGGGATGTAGTATAGTGATGTAGTGCTGTGCATAGGGGCATGTAGTGCAGTGATGTAGTTCAGCGTATAGGGGATGTAGTATAGTGATGTAGTGCAGTGGATAGGGGCATGTAGTGCAGTGATGTAGTTCAGCGTATAGGGGATGTAGTATAGTGATGTAGTGCAGTGGATAAGGGCATGTAGTGTAGTGATGTAGTTCAGCGTATAGGGGATGTAGTATAGTGATGTAGTGCAGTGGATAAGGGCATGTAGTGTAGTGATGTAGTTCAGCGTATAGGGGATGTAGTATAGTGATGTAGGTCAGTGGATAGGGGCATGTAGTGCAGTGATGTAGTTCAGCGTATAGGTGATGTAGTATAGTGATGTAGTGCTGTGCATAGGGGCATGTAGTGTAGTGATGTAGTTCAGCATGTAGAGGATATAGTATAGTGATGTAGGTCAGTGGATAGGGGCATGTAGTGCAGTGATGTAGTTCAGCGTATAGGGGATGTAGTATAGTGATGTAGTGCTGTGCATAGGGGCATGTAGTGTAGTGATGTAGTTCAGCATGTAGAGGATATAGTATAGTGATGTAGTGCAGTGGATAGGGGCATGTAGTGCAGTTATGAAGTGTTATGATATAGAGGGTCTTTCAGACCTGATTGCTCGCCAGCGTTTTTTGCAGCGCTAAGATCAGGTCAGAACTGCGCATGCGAATGCACCACAATACACAGACGCATCACAGGGGTACAAAGCGGTTCATTGCTCTGCGATGGGTTTGTGTGAAGAATCCATTTGCATGGGCGATCGCAAGGTGATTGACAGGAAGAAGGCATTTGTGGGTGGCAACTGACCGTTTTCTGGGGTTGTTTGGAGAAACGCAGGCATGTCCAAGCGTTTGCAGGGCGAATGTCTGACGTCCGTTCCGGGACCGGACAGGCTGAAGTGATTGTAGCTACTCAAACTGCTCAAATTTTTTTAGTACAGCTCGGCTGCACATGCGATCGCACACTTGCAAAGTTAAAATGCACTCCCCGGTGGGCGGTGACTATGCGATTGCAGGACTTCAAAAAACAGCTAGCGAGTGATCAACTCGGAATGACCCCCATAGTGCAATGTATGGGGGGACACAGAGGAGCATGTAGTTGAACACGCTGGAGGTCATGTGACACATAGGACATTTAAGGCACATAGCGGAATACTGTCCAGTAGTATCCCCGTTTTTCAAAATGTTTGATAATCTGATTATTTTAGTCTGATAGGTTTTTTTTGTGTGTGTGTGGGGTGCAAAATTACTGCCTTGCCCCGGGTGACGAAAATCCTAGTTTCGACCCTGAACAAACAATGAAACTGGTCTTATAATAAAAAGCACAAAGCCGCATACAGAAATGGCATTGTATTCCTTGGCAAGCTGTTAATATATTTATATACCTCGGAGTTATCAATAGCACCAGTGCGCTGCCTCTGAAGAAAAACACTAAGCAGCATACAGAAATGGCATTGTATTCCTTGGCAAGCTGTTAATATATTTATATACCTCGGAGTTATCAATAGCACCAGTGCGCTGCCTCTGAAGAAAAACACTAAGCAGCATACAGAAATGGCATTGTATTCCTTGGCAAGCTGTTAATATATTTATATACCTCGGAGTTATCAATAGCACCAGTGCGCTGCCTCTGAAGAAAAACACTAAGCAGCATACAGAAATGGCATTGTATTCCTTGGCAAGCTGTTAATATATTTATATACCTCGGAGTTATCAATAGCACCAGTGCGCTGCCTCTGAAGAAAAACACTAAGCAGCAAACAGAAATGGCATTGTATTCCTTGGCAAGCTGTTAATATATTTATATACCTCGGAGTTATCAATAGCACCAGTGCGCTGCCTCTGAAGAAAAACACTCAAATTCCAATGGCTGATAAAGCACCAGTAGCACTTCAGATGGGTTTCCAAGTATAAACAGCAGCTGCAGGGTTAATATAACAATAATGTGATCCCGCAGTATGATTTGAAATTACTCCGGCCACCTGCCGCTGGCGTCCCAGTGCGGAATCACATTATTTTCATTACATGACCAGTTCCATTGTTTGTTACATAGTATTTTATATGTTATTAACCACTTAACTGGCATGGTCAGATCACATGCGACCGTGCTGCCCCGCTGTGTCCCCCAGTATTTGACGAGGAGATCCGTTCTGCAGATGTGCGTGATGTAATATTTAAAAAAAAAAAAAACTTTTTCAATTATATTAAATAAAAAATGTTTACAAAAACAATGTTATGAACGTTTTTGAGGAGAAAAATCGTTAGTTAAGTGGTTAATGTGTCTAGCGAGGGATCACTTGTTATGAATATTTGATTGTCTGCAAGTGTAACATTTTACAACATAGTACAAATAGTTTTGATTACCAAAAGCAAGTTGCTCGTGTATAAATTGAGTGAAGCCGAACAGACATATATTTTATATATATTTTTAATCAGTTGTGTCAATAAGCGCAGTAATTATCTCTGTATATTTGTTACTATAAGGGGCCTTGCTAAGTGTAAATTATTTGCAGCTGATGTTAATTTTACCACCAAAACTCCATTACTTGCGCTTGGAGTTTTGGTGGGTTTGTCCCAGCTCAGTTTTTTCTATTATCCAATGACATCTACAGACGGTGAGGCCTACCAGGTCCAAGCTCTGAAATGTATCACATTCTGGAGCTTGGTGCATATGAGAAATGCAAACAAACCTCAGAAAACACAATTTTCGGAGGTTTGACCGCATTTACCTTTGCTGCATTCCCACTGTATGTGTCTATATACGTGTGATAGGCAATTGTAAGCTCCACTGGTGCAGGAAATGATGTGAATGGCCAAATATTCTCTGTAGAGCGCTGCGGAATATGTGTGTGTTATATAACCAACTGGTAATAACGTACCATTATTATCTGTATGATCTGTAAGGCATTATAACAATAATAATAATAATTACGTTTTTTTCGTCATGTATGCTGTGATTCCATGACTGACTGTAATCAATTCTGTTTGCTTTTTATATACCTGTAAGTCCTATATTACGGTACTCACTGTAGCATTATATAACTTGGGTTTGCACTGTCAACGATTACTAGTCTGCAGGTGTGGGGCTGAAGCAGAGGGAGTGTTACGCCAATTATCGCAGCGTATGTTGTGTGATTTCACTCAGCGAACGATAACCAAGTGAACGTACACGTACACACACAAGACTAGGGGCCTGTGCGTATCTGATACCTATGGCTGTACAAGCAAGGTTGGGGGGGGGGGGATCTGGGGCGCCCTAGCATAAGCGTGGTACAGTAAAGACACAACTGCGGCTCATTCAGACCTGCAAACAGATAGGTGTACTATTGCCATCTGCTGGAGGACAGGTGAATATACACATTGTAGGCACATGGGGAGCTGATCCGGGAACGTGTACATCACTGAGTGGCGGAAATAGACTGCGCTTACCATGCTTTTTATATTTTATTTTTCACAATTTTCCAAATGCACCAGCCCCAGGGACACGTATTACTGTGTCTTCTCAGATGTATGTGCTTTATGTATTGTGTAATTCTGTATTTATCACCTGCTGAGTTTATTCACTCTCTCTGTATTTGTCTTACTGCTATATTCCATTAAACTGTATATACTTGTACCAGATTAAATATTAGCAATCTCTTTACTATATAATCAATTAACTGATGAGCAGATCTGATCTATTTCACTGCAGCGCTGAATAAAGCTCTCCTAACGACTCGTGTGTTGGCTCTTTTTTTACGATTATCTATAGTGTGTTATTTTTAGCATTTTCATGTATCATATTGTTAGGGTACAATTGTGCCCTTATGCTAAGGTGGAGTCTAGATTGCTTTCTGCCAGATTTGAGGTGGGGCACATGATGTTTGAGGGGCCAGATCTCCAACAAGACCAGATGATCTGGAATTTGGACTGTAAATAGACAACCTTCTCTGGACGCTGGATGGCAAAAAATAAATATATATAATACATATAGAACAATTTAAAGCCTCAGCTGACAGAAGTTGCAGTTTAAAGCAGCGATGTTTCGGATGTTACTCCTTTATCAAGCCAAACAGCATATAGAATACAGTATAACAAGTGCTTACCTAAATACCCAAAGAAACAACTTACCACTCCTCCTGCATGCTCCCATCCCCAGCGCCAGAGCCGCCTGCACCTCCGGTCAGCGGTACTTCCTTGTTCCTGTGCCATCACACAGAGGCTGTCATATCTGGGGCGTTGGCATGGTAACCGGCGTGCATGGCATGGTGGTTGATAGGGGAACAGTGACAAACATACAAGCATTTAAAAAGTGTAAACAATTAGTGCAGTGCTCACTGGATCACACGTAGACAGAACGTTTCTATGTAACTACACAGACACATTACATAGAACATTATATGATGTGCCTTACTAAATGAGCAAAGTATGGATAGTTTGCTAATTATAGCGCATCTAACCATAATAAGTAAATTATTAACCCTGCAGGAAAACGATCAAAAATCATATCAGGCTAACCATATTTACTCCATTGGAGTACTCTGAATGTTATTAAGGCACCAGTGGAAGAGGCCACGACACTGCCCTCTCTTGGTTGTCGTCCTACCTTTCTGACCACACAATACAAAAATTATAGTAAAATTTTGTGCGCAAAAAAGCAGCTGGTAAAGTCTCAAAGTTTCTTAGGAGGTTTTCCTTCTCCCCTCACCCATAAAGTGCACAACAAAGAATAGAAACTGAGACTTAACTGGCGCGTCCTTAGCTTCTGCTGGTACTTGTTTTTCCGCGTAGTTTCATTACTCACAATGGGATACCATATAAAAGGAAAAAGGTATGTATATAGTGAAATACTGTTTTTAATAGTAAACATATAAAACATACAATACGATAAAAAATAATGGTAAAAGAATTCAGGATATTGCACAATCCCTTCAAGCACAATGGGAAGACTGGCTAATTACCAAATAATTCAGAACTGTTGTTTAGACAGTTCTGAAAGCGCATGTAAGATGTAACAAGGGATTTCTGGATAGTCCCACCATGCAGTTCTTACTCGATACCGGTCCTTAACGTCCGTCCCCAGGCTTATCAGGTAACAACCAACGCGTTTCTACCCCTGGCTGGGGTCTTTGTCAAGGTTTTCAAGCTGAATGATTCAATGCTCTCTTCCTCCTGATATTTAAGCATCCCTCCTCCAATGGAAATGCTAGGCACCCAGCTGGATCCTATACAGCATAATGCACTAAAAGTTCTATGATCCTCTGCCAGAGCGTCCATAGCAACTCCAATCCCCATCCAGTGGGTGGGTCCGTTACCTTGGTAACCTGTGTTTCCATATAGGACTCCTATTCGAAATTGTACAGGGAATGAGTGGGCGGGTTCGTCGTTATGGATACCCGTTCGTCCGAACACTATCTCCTTCCGCATAGTGTAACGCGACGTCACTTCCGGTCCCGTCGTCATGGGGACCGGCGTCTCTGAATGGTCCGTATTTGCGGCGCCGTGCTCGTATCTTTGTCAGTCCTTTAAGGGGATAACAAGTGTTGAAAGTTTAATAGAATTCGTGTCCAGGGGCTAATTCTATCCTCCATACACCTATTATCGGATCCCACAATGGAATTCTGGCGTAACGTCACTTCCGGTCCCGTTGTCATGGGAACCAGTAAATCAAATCATCCAAGCTTCAGGTCCGCATACTGTGTTAAAAGATACAGATCCTGGCCTCTGTTATAAATAACGGATAATGGGGTACCACCATAATAAAATGACATCCAATAGTACTAAAAGTCCATAAAGTCCATATTGCATTATCCAAACCGCGACCCACTTTCTACTGAAATCATTGTTATATCGGCATATTGTGGGCATGTTTTTGACTCTAAAGCCCCTTGATATCTTTTTTTCTCGGTAATACTCAGAGAGCGTGACTCCATGCATGAGGAATTCAATTTCTTTCTTTTTCATTTTGAACAGCTCGTTAAACACTTCCTCTGATGTAGCTGCACCAGCAGTCTCTAGCAGTCTTCCGGAGAACAGTACTGCTTTACTCTCATGATCAGAGAAGTGTAGTCGTTCCCCCAACGGCAGTACCAGGCATCCATGTATGGCATCTCCAGATGGACCCCTCGTCTGTTCCGACATGTGAATCCAAGATGGTGCTGGTGTAAACGACGTGAGCAGTGCGTTAAAATCAGCTGTCCCACCTTATGTCCTCTGTAATGAGGTAAAAAAAAAGACAGCGGTCCAAACTTGTAATGTTGCTTTGTCCTGAAATGGATATATTCAAACAGGGGTGTCCATGTCCATATTCTGTCCCAGAATGCTTCCGGGGCCAGAAACAAATAATTTATCCACTCTTCGATACGTAATAATAGATCATGTCCTGCACCCATTCCTTATAAGTCTTTACCATTTGGCAGATATGTGGCCTCTTCCACTGGTGCCTTAATAACATTCAGAGTATTCCAATGGAGTAAATATGGTTAGCCTGATATGATTTTTGATTATTTTCCTGCAGGGTTAATAATTTACTTATTATGGTTACATGCGCTATAATTAGCAAACTATCCATACTTTGCTCATTTAGTAAGGCACATCATATAATGTACTATGTAATGTGTCTGTGTAGTTACATAGAAACGTTCTGTCTACGTGTGATCCAGCGAGCACTGCACTAATTGTTTACACTTTTTAAATGCTTGTTTGTTTGTCACTGTTCCCCTAGCAACCATTATGCCATGCACGCCGGTAACCATGTCAACGCCCCAGATAAGACGGCTCCTGTGTGATGTCACCGGAACCAGGAAGTGCCACTGACCGGAGGTGCGGGCGGCGCCGGGGATGGGAGCATGCAGGAGGAGTGGTAAGTTGTTCCTTTGGATATTTAGGTCTCTCTCTCTCTCTCTCTATATATATATATATATATATATATCTATATATATATATATATATATATATATATATATATATAGCAACACACGGGGGGAGTGGCGGATACAGTGACCAATGGTGTTTTAAATGAATAAATAATTCTGACAATATAGATAAATATAAAAAGAATTTACAATTTAATAACATATAATATACCATTTAAACAGAACTCTCCTTAAAAAAATGGGATAAAAAACAATATGCACAAATAAATAAAGTGCCAGTTGCAATATATAAAGATTTTGCTTATCTGATTATAAGGTCACTAGCAGGTTTACCAACGCGTTTCGTCACACAGACTTCATCAAGGGGCAAAACCAAAGTGAGACTGGGCTTCTGTTTATACTAGTACTAATCTAAAATCAATTGTGACATCACTTCCTGGTTTTTTCACATGGTCCTATATGGCAGGCTATAAACTTAAAAATATAGTCAGTAATCATCCTAATTAGGGAGTATATATGTATGTAAAGTAAAACAGATATTTTGTGGACAGGTTTGGGATCAAGAAACACAGTTATAGAATGTTTTAAAGATTAATCAGCGGCATCTCCGCCCCACTTCCAGTATCGCGTCACTTCCGCCCAACTTCCGGAAAGGCAACTGCGCATGTGCCCGCTGTCTCCATAGAGATTCATGTTCAAAAGAGGCCGGATGCATGCGGCCAGGCTCTCACAGATCCGTCCTTTGCTGTGGCCATCTTGTTGGGGATATTCCCATTCACTATCCTTGCGGCGGCCATGCTTGTGGAGACCAGCATCGGGGACATTATTAGTGTTCCTCCATAATGGATAACATAGAGATAGATACAAAAATAGGTAAATAAATAGATAAAAACTTATAACAATAGTATACCAATATTGATTAATTAGAATTATGAAGGACTAGGGATATCTCAGTGAAATATAAAAGTGCATTGTGCAGTTACAATATATCTATATAATTAATACGGTTTCTTACATAGTGATAAGTGTCCAATATTAATATAAATTATTAAAATGGTATGTGAACACTAAAATTATCCTTGATCTATATAAATAGGTTTAACATAATTAATAGGTATATATATATGGTGATAGGTATCCAATATTAATATAAAATATTAAGATGATATGTGAATGCTAAGCCAATATAAATAATAGTGAGTATTTAATTACTAATTAGTGTGATATATGCGTGACACTTTTGACATGCTCATGGAGGCATTTAATATTCAAGTTTGGTTACAGTACCTGATCTTCCCAGGTGGTCTCCCTATTCTGGTACTGATCAGGCCTGACACTGCTTCACTTCCAAGATCGTGCGAGATTGGGCATTTCCAGTGTGGTTTGACTGTAATGATCTTTTTACCATACATATGTCAAATGTATTCGTAATAATAATAATATCATGACTACAGAGTGAATTATATTAAAAAGTGATCTAAATATGGATAAAAAAGGGGGGTTTGACATATAGGGGGTAGGGGGTAGGTAACGATAAACGGAGGGGGGGGGGGTGGACAAAGTGGGGATCCATCCGTAGAGTTACGATGGCATTGTCACTTCACAGGAACGGAGCAATTTTTTAGTATTCATTGAATCCCTTAGCATATAATGTTTGTAGTTGAAATATCCAATACATTTCTCTACGTGTAAGTTTGTTCGCTAGGTCACCTAGCTTGACAAGTTCAATTGCTTTTAAAGTCAATGCTTCCGGGTTGGAATTGTGTACCATATTAAAATGTTTGTATACTGCATGGTTCTCCATCTTGTTCTTGATTTTGCGGATGTGTTCTTGTATCCTCATTTTAAGCGGTCTCTTGGTTTTCCCAACATACTGTTTTCCACATTCACATTCTAGTAAGTGGATAACTGATTGGATATTACAGTTTATAAAGTCTTTAATTTTGTACTCCTCTTTTTTCTCTGTGTCCGTAAAGGTTTTCCTCACCAGGTGAAAATACCTGCAAATGTTGCATTAGCCACATTTAAAAGATCCAGTACATTTCAGCATTCGGTGATCCTCTTCGGATTCCTTACGTAGCATGCTTGGAGCTAGTATATCTTTGAGGTTTTTTGATTTCCTGTAGATAATCTCAGGGCTTGGAGGTAGGATTTCTTTAAGAACAGGATCTATCAGTGGGATTCCCCAGTGGTTACTAAGTGAATCTCTAATGGATTTCTCATGTCGGTTATACGTTGTAATGAATGAGAGAGAATCTTTCTTAGCTTCTTTAGTCTTATATTCTAACAGTGTTGATCTCTCCAGTACCTTTTCTTTAGTGACTGCTTCTTCTAAGATGTTAGCTGGGTATTCTTTATCCTTAAATCTGTTTTTATATTTCTCTATTTGGGCCTCACATTCTTCCTGGTTACTGCAATTTCTTTTTATTCTGTTGAATTGGGAGAAGGGAATGTTGTTTTTCCATTTCTCCAGGTGGTTGCTTTTATAATGAAGATAACTGTTGGTATCAACTTATTTAATATAGTTCTTGGTTTCAATTTTGCCATCAGTTCCCATTAAAACCAGATCTAAAAATTCAATTGACTCTTTATTAATCTTAGATGTAAAGACGAGATTCATCTCGTTATTGCTCAGGAATTCCAAGAAATTATAAAAACATTCCTCTGTACCATCCCAAATAATTAAAATATCATCTATGTAGCGACGATAAAGGATGATGTGATTCTTAAAAGCATGGTTACCATAGACAAAAGTCTTTTCCCAGCAGCCCATAAAAAGATTTACAAAACTCGGTGCGAAAATCGTACCCATAACAGTCCCACATCGTTGCAGACAAAAATGATCTAAAAACTTAAAATAATTATGCTGAAGGATAAAATACATAATATCACAGATAAAATCTTTGTGGATGATGGTTAGTGAAGCATCATTTTCCATAAATTCTCTACACACTGTGACACCTTTCTCATGTTTAATACAAGTGTATAATGATTGAACGTCTATTGTTGCCCACCTGTAGGTGTCTTTCCAATTGAGATCTTTAAAGGAGTTCAAAACAGAAGTGGTGTCCTTTAGGTATGATGGTAATTCTCTAACATATACTTTCAAAAAGACATCAGCGTATTCTGATAAATTAGAAGTGAGTGAGTCAATACCCGCCACAATAGGTCTTCCGGGTGGGTTAGTCAGATTTTTATGAATTTTGGGCAGAAAATAGACGATGGGGTAGTGGGGTCTGATTTAATTAAATATTGAAATGCTCCCTTTGTAATAATATCTGTGCGTAGACCGTGTAATAAAAGGGTTCTTAGTTCTCCAACGAAGACGTCTATAGGATCCCCAGATAAATTTGTATATGAGACATCATATCCCAATAGTCGTAATGCTTCATTCGTATATTTATCACGGTCCATGATAACCAGCCCCCCCCCTTTATCAGCTTGTTTTATAACAATTCCTCTATTCTTCTGTAACTTCTTTAAAGCCTCACTTTCTCGATTTGTGATGTTCTCCTTGATCTTTTCCATATTAGATTCACAAAGGTCTTTTTTCACCAGTTCATAAAAAATACTGAGATTACTCCCTTTTGATTCCAATGGGTAAAACTTAGAGGTCGGTTTCAGACCTGATTTTGAGTGGTTTTCATAATTATTAATAACAGCGTCTTCTTTCCGTAAAAAATATATTTTCAGTGTTAGTTTCCTAATAAACTTGTTTAGATCAATAAAGGTCTCAAACTTGTTGAGACCCCCCGTGGGTGCGAATGTGAGGCCTTGATTAAGTAAGGATATTTCCGGTTTTGACAGAGTATGTTTTGATAAATTAAAGATTCCTTTCTCCTTTGTATCCAATACTACAATGTTCTTTTCTTGTTTTCTCTCCCTCCTGCTGCCCCGTTTTCCTCTTCTTCGATGTATCACCTTTTGAGTGGTGATGCAAGGTGGACATATTCTTTCAGAGAGCTTCTGTTGTTTACTTTGGTCTTGTTCCTGTTTTTTGGGCTAAAAAAGTCAGATCACTGTTTGAGTTTAATCTTTGTAGTGCTGTGAATCTGTTCTGTGTCCTAAAAGTTGGAGATGGTGTATTCATCTCTGTATTCCTTGTTTATTTTCCTTTCACCAGTACAGTTTTCCAATACTGTCTGTCTGTTCGATTAATTTGTTGTGCCATAGTTCAAAACCTGCTCCAATTTTTTACTTTTCCTTGTTCATAGTCTGTCTTGTCCCTCAGAAACTTATTTTCTTTGCTTTTAGTGACCTCTTCCTCGATATGTTTCATTTTTTTGTTCAGAACTCTCATTCATTTTGTAGTCCTCTTTGTCTTTAAATGGTTCAAGTTCCGTTTCTTTTTCTTTAATGTTCTTCTCTAGTTCTAAGAGGGAGTTCTTTTTCTCCTCAATCAAGAGTTTCATTAGATCAATGGAACAATTGTGTAGTGTTCTATCCCACTTTTCTAAAAAGGCTGCATCGAGATTGTCAAATGTAGGTTGTTTCAGGAGTCTAAGCCCCCTTGGAACTCTATCACCGTGATATAATGCTCTAGACCCTTAATGTCCCACCATGTTTTAACTTCTTTAATAAGGAGTCTCTCTATGCCCCAAAACAGATCGTCTAAATCACATGGTGGGGATGGTTCACTGGTTTGCTTTTTTCATTAAAGATTTTTTGGCACCAATTCTGTCTTTTGGTTGCCCGATCCGAGTTCCTCAATATTCTAAAAGCATTGTAATACACCAGGCAGCAGTAAAAATTATTACCGGGGAGATTTAGATAGAAAGATAATACTGCGTTCAATACGAACGATATAAAACCATAAATATATACTGTAATGTTACATATAAAAATACTGACACTCCCTAGAATATACAGGGTGTCTGCTTTCCCCCAAAGAGACAGGGATGGTGGTTCCCTGTAATGTATATTTAGCAACACACGGGGGAGTGGGGGATACTGCGACCAATGGTGTTTTAAATGAATAAATAATTCTGACAATATAGATAAATATAAAAATAATCTACAATTTAATAATATATAATAAACAATTTAAACAGAACTCTCCTTAAAAAAATGGGATAAAAAACAATATACACAAATAAATAAAGTGCCAGTTGCAATATATAAAGATTTTGCTTATCTGATTATAAGGTCACTAGCAGGTTGACCAACGTGTTTCGTCACACAGACTTCATCAAGGGGTAAAAGCAAAGTGAGACTGGGCTTCTATTTATACTAGTACTAATCTAAAATCAATTGTGACATCACTTCCTGTTTTTTTTTCACATGGTCCTATATGGCAGGCTATAAACTTACAAATATAGTCAGTAATCATCCTAATTAGGGAGTATATATGTATTTAAAGTAAAACAGATATTTTGTGGACAGGTTTGGGATCAAGAAACACAGTTATAGACTGTTTTAAAGACGAATCAGCGGCATCTCCGCCCCACTTCCGGAATCGCGTCGTCGCGTCACTTCCGCCCCATTTCCGGAAAGGTGACTTCCGCCCCACTTCCGGAAAGGAGACTGCGCCCGCTGTCTCCATAGAGATTCATGTTCAAAAGAGGCCGGATGCATGCGGCCAGGCTCTCACAGATCCGTCCCTTGTGGTGGCCATCTGGTTGGGGATATTCCCATTCACTATCCTTGCGGCGGCCATGCTTGTGGAGACCAGCATCGGGGACATTATTAGTGTACCTCCATAATGGATAACAGAGAGAGAGATACAAAAATAGGTAAATAAATAGATAAAAACTTATAACAATAGTATACCAATATGGATTAATTAGAATTATGAAGGACTAGGGATATCTCAGTGAAATATAAAAGTGCATCATGCAGTTACAATATATCTATATAATTAATACGGATTCTTACATAGTGATAAGTGTCCAATATTAATATAAATTATTAAAATGGTATGTGAACACTAAAAATATCCTTGATCTATATAAATAGGTTTAATATAATTAATAGGTATATATATGGTGATAGGTGTCCAATATTAATATAAAATATTAAGATGATATGTGAATGCTAAGACAATATAAATAATAGTGAGTATTTACTAACTAATTAGTGTGATATATGCGTGACACTATTGACATGATCATGTAGGCATTTAATATTCAAGTTTGGTTACAGTACCTGATCTTCCCAGGGGGTCTCCCTATTCTGGTACTGATCAGGCTCGACACTGCTTCACTTCCAAGATCGGACGAGATTGGGCATTTCCAGTGTGGTTTGACTGTAATGATCTTTTTACCGTACATACGTCAAAAGTATTCATAATAATAATAATAATAATAATAATAATAATATTATCGTAACTACAGAGTGAATGATATTAAAAAGAGATCTAAATATGGATAAAAAAGGGGGGGTTTGACATATAGGGTGGGATGGGGGGGAGGCAGGGACAAGAGGGAGCGGGGTAGGTAGGGATAAACAGAGAGGGGAAGGGGGGGTTGGGGTGGACATAGTGGGGATCCATCTGTAAAGTTACGATGGCATTGTCACTTCACAGGAATGGAGCAAGTTCGTAGTATTCATTGAATCCCTTAGGATATAATGTTTGTAGCAGTGACGTGCGGTGCAATACGTTTCTCTACGTGAAAGTTTGTTCGCTAGGTCACCACCTCTCTCTCCTAGCTTGACAAGTTCAATTGCTTTGAAAGTCAATGCTTCCAGGTTGGAATTGTGTCCCATATTAAATGTTTGGATATTACATGGTTCTCCCTCTTGTTCTTGATATTGCAGATGTGTTCTTGTATCCTCAGTTTAAGCGGTCTTTTGGTTTTCCAAAACATACTGTTTTCCACATTCACATTCTAGTAAGTAGATAACTGATTGGGTATTACAGTTTATAAAGTCTTTAATTTTGTACTCCTCTTTTTTCTCTGTGTCCGTAAAAGTTTTCCTCACCGGGTGTAAATACCTGAAAAAAAAATAAATCCCAACAACATTTCTTTCTCCCAAATCAACAGAATAAAAAGAAATTGCAAGTTTATGAGTTAACTTGGTATGAGGTCATACCAAGTTAAGCTAAAATCTTTTGACATATTTTAACTGGTATTATATTGTATTGTGTATACTGTTTTTATCCCATTTTTTAAAGAGATTTGCTGCTCAAATTTTATCATAGTTGTTAATCCATTTTTTATTTTGTTTAATATGTTAATAAATGTATTAGATCTACTCATTTTGACTATTCTTTTATCATATTATATATATATATATATATATAGATTTTTTTTTAGATGTACTTACTTTTATTGAATCTCTCTAAGACACCATTGGTCGCTAGATCCCCCACCCTCCTGTGTGTTATTAATCTCTTGCTACAGGGAACCACCATCCCTGTTTTTGGGGGACAGCTGACGCCCTGTATTAGCCTTTAGGGAGTGTCATTTATTTTGGATATATTTATACCTTTGGTTTTTAAATTGCTGCTGTTGTACACAAGTGGTGCAATAATCTCTTTTCTATTCTTATATATATATATATATATATATACATATACAGTGGGGATCGAAGCTTTGGGCACCCCAGGCAAAAATTCATTTTACTGTGCAAAAAGAAGCCAAGGAAAGATGGAATAATCTCCAAAAGACATCAAACATCAAATTACAGATTAGACATTCTTATGACATGTCAAAAAAAGTTTTATTTTATTTCCATAATTTACACTATCACAATAACAGAAAACAAAAAATGGCATCTGCAAAAGTTTGGGCACCCTGCAGAGTTAATACCTTGTACTACCCCCATTGGTAATGTTTTCTGTTCTTTTGAAAGTGTAAATGATGGAAATAAAATCAAACTTTTTTGACATGTTATAAGAATGTCTAATCTGTAATTTGATGCCTTTTGGAGATTTTGTCCATCTTTCCTTGGCTTCTTTTTGCACATTAAAATTAATTTTTGCCTGTGGTGCCCAAACTTTCAATCCCCACTGTATATATATATATATATATATATATATATATATATATATATATACACACGCACACAATTTCTCCCACTCGCTCAATTTACCAATCACAGGCTTGCCGGAGCTGTAGCAGTTGTGGTAGCAGCCTGGTCCTGTGTAGCTCCACCCCCTCCATTTCATGTAGCTCCGCCTCCTTTTTCTGACTGAGATCTGGCATTGTCACCTGAGTGGGAGAGTACATTGCAAGCATCTATTGAAAAGTCTCTGCCAAAATGGCCACCGCCTCAGAGGAGACAGTTATTAAAGATACTAGAGGAGCCTCCTCTAGTATCTTTAATAACCGTCTCCTCTGAGTCGGCGGCCATTTTTGGAGGGACATTTACAATAGAAGCTTGCAGCATCCTCTCCTCTTCCTTTGACAGTGCCAGAACTTGGTAATGAAAAGTGGGCAGAGCACAGTGGCAGTTGGACGGCAGCATAAGCGGCCCAGGCCCACTCTTCTCTGTTAGAGATGCAGGGCGCGGGACATCTGTGCTCGCAGCACCCCCCCTGATGGCGTGCCTATATAGGCCACTAGAGCCATCACGCAGACCTCAGCAACTGCACACACATATGCAGCATTGACGCAATAGTGAGGAACATCGACTGCATGAGTAAGTCTATGGTCACACACATACCAGCCATGAAAACGCTCATGACACGCCTGCATTTTTGCTGCCACTCCGCGTTACCTCCCCAAAATTGTCTATTCTTGTCAATCACTGCGTAAAAATATTGCATTGGGTGATTGTGGCACATGTGCAGTCTTCCAATAATCACGCAATTGCATGGACATCGGCATTGCGTACATTCATGAATTAGTCCCTATGTTTCATTTTTGTAGAAATGCATAATGGGGCAAGATAGTAAATGTAGCTTCCTGCAGTTTGTGACCATACTGTTTACACCAGTGATTCTCAATCTGTGGGGCAGATGTATTAAGCCTGGAAAAGTTATAAAGCAGTGATAAGTGGAAGGTGATAAAGCAGCAGCCCATCATTACGGGTTTGAAAAAATGACAGTTAGTAGCTGATTGGCTGGTGCGTTTTCACCTTCCACTTCTTACTGCTTTATCACTTCTTAATCCCTTCTCCAGGCTAATACAACTGCCCCTGTGTGCCGTGGCATCCTGGGGTGTCTCAGGACATATGCAGGGGTGCCTTGGATTGGTGATGTAGGATCAATTCTAATTATTTATGGTCAATTTAATAGGCAAAACCAGTGTTGGTGGCTGCCAAACATGAAATATGTGGACAAACACAAGCAAATCTTGTCCCTCATCACACAACTGAAACTACAGATGTTGTGTAAACCCAATTTACTTAATTTAATATTTGTTTTCTACATTTCCCAATAAGAAACTTTTGGCCTAGGCATGCCATAAAAATAATTCTGATACTCTAGGGCGCCGTGATTCAAAAAGTTTGGGAACCACTACACCATCTATAGATGCAAGCAATGGGGACCCAGTAAAAGCCTTTGTGGCTTCAGCAAAGTCTTCTAGGCTTTTCTCTGACACTGCTGGGTGAAAGTTCGAAGCACATGTGCAGACAGTCGTGGCAGCAGGGAACACTGCTAATGATAGGGTGTACACAGGACCTCACCGGGCATTTCATTTATGTTAAATTTTGGTGGCATATTTTGTTAGTAAATAAAATATACTGCTAGTAATAAGGATTGTCACTAAATGGAGCACTATCAATTCAGTAGAAGCAAAAATCTGTCGGGAATAGATGCTAGGAGGAGGATGCTCTTGTTGGAAATAGACTCTGTATATCAATGTCCTTCGGTCGTCTGTTTAATACCCTTGAACATCAGTCAATGGTTCTGTTCTTAGCAGCTGGCTGGAGATCAGAAATAATGAGACAACACACAGGAGATATGTAGAAGCACAGCAAGTCATTTCTGATCTGACTCGTTGCTCTAGGAGCCTTTATTTATACACAAAAGAACAAAGGAATAAAGGTATGGCAGTGTGTTAGCCAATCAAAGTACACCGTGTGCAAAGATAAACAGTGATTTAATCAACCCAATTAAAGCATTCCTCTATTTATGTTCTTATCACAGTTTGCTCATTAATTTAATGAGAAGGCCTTTCTCTTATCACGATCTGGACATTCATCTTAAAAGCCTTCTTTCCATTGTCATCTGGACATTCCAAAACATACTCCTTTAATGTTTTCATCATGCAATTAAAGTTCTATCTTAGCCTGGGAGTTAACTAAATGTCCTTGTGAATGCAGCTGGAGAAATCATATTGCTCTTAACAAAATAGTTTCTCACAGAAATATCTATGTAATTCATTTAAGGAAATTACATATACTAGCTGGCTATGTTCATTGATTATTGCAATAAACATTCTAATCAATACCAAATTATGAGACTCAGGATCCTTACCATCCCAGCACGGGATTGTGGGCCAGATATGGAAAAGCAGAGGCTTCAAGACGGCAAGTGGCGAAGACATACAACATGCTCACTGATCAGACACCGGTTCAGAGCTCTGCAAGGGCCACAAAAAAGTTGCAGTGATGAAGATCCAGACACACGCAAGAAATGACACTCCTGAAACAAGAGGCAACAATCTGGCAAGATTCTGAAGCCAAGAGGGCAGCAAAATGTCCCCAGCAGAAAAGGCAAGCCTATACAGTAAAGTGACCATTCCAGCCTGATTATGCTACACTGATTGAACTTCAGAATAAAGCAGGAGAGAATGAGAGAGTAGCCTGTGTATAAAGAAAGCAACCAAACAACCAGTGAATTAGCAATCTACACTACACAGACAGAAAAAACAAAGCCTCAAATGCCTGATCTACAGGATTTGAAGAAATTTCAGGAGCAAGCAGGTCCTGAAGAAAAAGCAGGATGCAGAGAAGAGGAGCCAGACAAGAAGAAGAAACTGGATTATGGAAATTTAGAAGAGAAGTTATGCTTACCCAGAAGCTTATATCCACTTATGTGTTAAGTCATCCATGGACTCACACACCTGGGAAAGGATCAAATGGATAATAAAAATAATCTTTTATTTTTTAAGAACAATAAAATATAATAAACATTACCAAAACGAGCACCACAGTGGAAATCACAATAAAATAAATTAAATAATTATTAGCGTTGGCCAGTTAGACTTTTTAGTCAATTAGTTGTTTGCATGCATACCGGTAGATTAGTAATTAGTTACAGCAAAGCACAGTCTTTCTACACAGTCCTGATATTTAGTAGTCTGTTATCTCCTTCCAAGGAATTTCTTGGTATCAGTGTTAGTATTACTTGCAAAAACTGTTAGGACTGTATAATTGCCACTCTCCAAAGTCACAGTCCCATGATGAGAGTTGGTACCACATTCATTAATATGTGACAAATTTGCCCAGATAACGGTGTGTGATGGCAATTCACACTGGTCAAGGGACACAGTGCTGGTAGACTTTAAAGTCACTTGTTCCCCGGCGTGACACTCATATGGGCAGTTCTTACACTTCCACCTTGTCACCTGGACATTCCAAAACATACTCCTTTAATATTCTCATCATGCAATTAAAGTTTTATCTTAGCCTGGGAGTTAACTAAATGTCCTTGTGACTGCAGCTGGAGAAATCATATTGCTCTTAAAAAAATAGTTTCTCACAGAAATATCTATGTAATTAATTTAAGGAAATTACATATAGTAGCTGTTCATTGATTATTGCAATGAACATTCTAATCAATACCAAATTATGAGACATAGGGGTATATTTACTAAGCTCCCGATTTTGACCGAGATGCCGTTTTTTCTTCAAAGTGTCATCTCGGTTAATCTCGGTCATTTACTAAACACTAATCACGGCAGTGATGAGGGCATTCGTAATTTTTTGCAAGTTCAGGTAAAAAATTACGAATGAATACACCATCGGTCAAAACGCGGCTGTTTAAGTATGAATCTCGGTCATTTACTAAGAAGTGCAAAGCCAAAAAAGAACAAACACTGCCGTGAAAAATTACAACTCGTAAAAAAGTGCTAAAAAAAAACAGACCTTTTTTTTTTATTCGTGATTGGATAGGCATGCACGGATCCATGAGATCCGTGCATGTATATCAGTGGGAAGGGGTGGGAAAGTGCTTATTTTTTCAAAAAAAATTGCGTGGGGTCCCCCCTCCTAAGCATAACCAGCCTCGGGCTCTTTGAGCCGATCCTGGTTGCAGAAATATGGTGAAAAAAATGACAGGGGTTCCCCCATATTTAAGCAACCAGCATCGGGCTCTGCGCCTGGTCCTGGTCCCAAAAATACGGGGGACAAAAAGAGTAGGGGTCCCCCATATTTTTAAAACCAGCACCGGGCTCCACTAGCTGGACAGATAATGCCACAGCCGGGGGTCACTTTTATACAGCGCCCTGCGGCCGTGGCATCAAAAATCCAACTAGTCACCCCTGGCCGGGGTACCCTGGGGGAGTGGGAACCCCTTCAATCAAGGGGTCCCCCCCCCCCAGCCACCCAAGGGCCAGGGGTGAAGCCCGAGGCTGTCCCCCCCCATCCAATGGGCTGCGGATGGGAGGGCTGATAGCCTTTGTTGTAAAATAAAAGATATTGTTTTTAGTAGCAGTACTACAAGTCCCAGCAAGCCTCCCCCGCATGCTGGTACTTGGAGAACCACAAGTACCAGCATGCGGCGGAAAAACGGGCCCGCTGGTACCTGTAGTACTACCACTAAAAAAATACCCAAAAAAACACAAGACACACACACCGTGAAAGTATAATTTTATTACATACATACACACATACATACATACATACTTACCTTATGTTCCCACGCAGGTCGGTCCTCTTCTCCAGTAGAATCCAAGGGGTACCTGTTGAAGAAATTCTACTCACCAGATCCAGTGGTCCAGGCTCCTCGGCAAATCCAGGGTTAATCCACGTACTTGAATAAAACAAAAAAACGGTTGCCCGACCACGAACTGAAAGGTGACCCATGTTTGCACATGGGTCACCTTCCCACGAATGCCAGAAACCCACTTTGCCTTCTGGCTAAGTGGGTTTCTTCAGCCAATCAGGGAGTGCCACGTTGTAGCACTCTACTGATCAGCTGTGTGCTCCTGTCCTCACTGACAGGCGGCACACGGCAGTGTTACAATGTAGCGCCTATGCGCTACATTGTAACCAATGATGTGAACTTTGTGCCCTGCGGTTGACCTAAAGTGACGTCACCGCTGAGCAGAAAGTTCCCATCATTGGTTACAATGTAGCGCATAGGCGCTACATTGTAACACTGCCGCGTGCTGCCTGTCAGTGAAGACAGGAGCACACAGCTGATCAGGAGAGTGCTACAACGTGGCACTCCCTGATTGGCTGAAGAAACCCACTTAGCCAGAAGGCAAAGTGGGTTTCTGGCATTCGTGGGAAGGTGACCCATGTGCAAACATGGGTCACCTTTCAGTTCGTGGTCGGGCAACCGTTTTTTTGTTTTATTCAAGTACGTGGATTAACCCTGGATTTGCCGAGGAGCCTGGACCACTGGATCTGGTGAGTAGAATTTCTTCAACAGGTACCCCTTGGATTCTACTGGAGAAGAGGACCGACCTGCGTGGGAACATAAGGTAAGTATGTATGTATGTATGTGTGTATGTATGTAATAAAATTATACTTTCACGGTGTGTGTGTCTTGTGTTTTTTTGGGTATTTTTTTAGTGGTAGTACTACAGGTACCAGCGGGCCCGTTTTTCCGCCGCATGCTGGTACTTGTGGTTCTCCAAGTACCAGCATGCGGGGGAGGCTTGCTGGGACTTGTAGTACTGCTACTAAAAACAATATCTTTTATTTTACAACAAAGGCTATCAGCCCTCCCATCCGCAGCCCATTGGATGGGGGGGGACAGCCTCGGGCTTCACCCCTGGCCCTTGGGTGGCTGGGGGGGGGGGACCCCTTGATTGAAGGGGTTCCCACTCCCCCAGGGTACCCCGGCCAGGGGTGACTAGTTGGATTTTTGATGCCACGGCCGCAGGGCGCTGTATAAAAGTGACCCCCGGCTGTGGCATTATCTGTCCAGCTAGTGGAGCCCGGTGCTGGTTTTAAAAATACGGGGGACCCCTACTCTTTTTGTCCCCCGTATTTTTGGGACCAGGACCAGGCGCAGAGCCCGATGCTGGTTGCTTAAATATGGGGGAACCCCTGTCATTTTTTTTACCATATTTCTGCAACCAGGATCGGCTCAAAGAGCCCGAGGCTGGTTATGCTTAGGAGGGGGGACCCCACGCATTTTTTTTTGGGATTTTACATTGTTTAATTAAAAAAAAAAAAAAAAAAGAACCCCAGCACGGATCACACAGATCCGGCCGAGATTGATTGTTAAAAAAAACGGCAGTGTTTTGCTAATCACTGCCGTAAAATTAGGTAAAAAAAAACGAATGACATCGACATCGGAAGAAAAGAAAAACCCGAATACGACAGCTTAGTAAATCCATCGTAATAAATTCAAAAAGTTGCAGTTTTACACTGTCGATGTCATTCGTGATTGAACTTTGACCTATTTTCGGAAATTACGAATGTTAGTAAATGTACCCCATAGAATCACATCCTACTTATTGGGTTGAAACTTATAACATTAAGTGTTATTAAATACAAAGATTGCAACAACAGTTATAAAGAATATTTTATATTTAAAACTGTTTAAATTCCCTTAAAATACTTTAAGGTAATTTTTCTGGGTGTCTTGCCAATAACTGGGAATCTTGCCATAAAACCTCCTATAATTTGCAGGTGTGAATTCTAAGCTAATAGGGAGTTGCTGCCCCTTTAGATTATCATTTTTTAACAAGCTACTGATTCTTTATCAATAAGTTTAATTTATGCAAGTACAAAAATTCACTTAATAAACTCTTAAAGGGGTAGGTAGGATTAATAACCCATATATGCATCTGAGCTGATCCTTGACCATTATCAATATGTTGGAGTGCATATTTCTTATGCAGGTTGCTAGGGCTAAGGGTCTCATGCATATATCAGATAAATGTCAGCATTACTTATAAACCTAAAAAGAATAGCTTGAAATACATCTAGAATTGCTGCCATTATACAAAATGGCTGATAGCTGCTTTAGCATAATACTGTCTCTGTCACGCTGCAGAAATCTTGCATGAACAGGTACTGTATTGGGTGGTGAGATGTTATATCTACAGACTTTGGCAACATTTTCCATATGTACCAAAACCTGCAATGCATTGGATGTTGTGGGTAGTGCCTGCTTTGCTATAGAAGCCTATGGGTTTCTTACTGCATTTCTTCCTGAGAGGGATCCAACCGGATCCCCACCAGCAAACCCTGTTAACACCTAGATGTTCCAACATGGCAAAGGACAGTTCTTATCAAGAGAGATTTTCTATGCAATACTAATAGCATATGTTAGTACATATGCAATTAGTATGTATGCGGTAAGTGGCAGGATGTACATTATTGCGGATACAATGCTTATTAATCCCACCCAATGTGAGAAAAAAGTTGGTGGGCTACAGTCACGGTCGACAATAGAAAGCGTGGGGCTCGGCACAGTGATATCGCTGGGCCCCCCTTAGATTAAAGCACAATGGAGTTTTCTGCACTATATAATAAACTGTTAATAAATAAATATATATTTATTTAAAACCATATATAAATATGTATATATCTACTTCCTCCGCCACACACCCCAAAGTCTGTCTCTCCACAATGACTCCATGCTGCATTCTCAGCTCCACCACCCCATCCCAAAGCCCTGTATCCCCTCACCAATCCACTCTTACCCCAGGGATAGACTCACCTGTGCTGCACTCCCAAGTACCCAGACCTGAACATTGCACAGAAAGACCCATGTAGTCCTCACACACATGCCCGCCATCAGGAGGGTGCTGCGGGCACAGATGTCCCAGGCCCTGCCACTCATGCCGCCGTCCGCCTGCTGTGATGCTCTGCTTACTTTTCATTACCGAGTCTTGGCATTGTCAAAGGAGGGGGAGAGGATGCTGCAAGATTCTATTGTAAACATCCCTCCAAAAATGGCCACCGCCTCAGAGGAGACGGTTATTAAAGATACTAGAGGAGACTCCTCTAGTATCTTTAATAACTGTCTCCTCTGAGGCGGTGGCCATTTTGGCAGAGACTTTTCAATGGAAGCTTGCAGCATACCCTCCCCCCTCCTGTGACAGTGCCAGACCTCGTCATGAAAAGGGGGTGGTGCTACATAAATGGAGGGGCGGAGCTACATAGTACCAGGCTGCTACAACTCCGAGCCAGCCTGTGATAGGTAAGTTGAGGGAGAGTGAGTGGGAGAGAGAAAGTGTGTGCGTGTGTATGTATATATATATATATATATATATATATATATTTATTTTGTATGGTTGGTTTTTTTTTATATTTATTTATATATACAAATAGATGGATAAGGCACTCCTTAAGGCCCATACACACTTGATGATAAAATGAGCGACGTCGTTCATTTCAGCCCTCATCAACGATGTAGCTTATTATATCGTCAAGTGTGTATGCATCCGACGACCACCGATGCGCGGCCCCGCGGGACGTTAACGACCCTCGCTTATCTGTGGAGCATGTATGCTGAATTTCCACTATGGTTGTTACCGACCAGAGACGTCGTTGAATGTGTATGGTGTGAAAGACCAACGACCAACGACCAAGCCACTGTTCACCAGCCCTGTTCCCAGCTCATTATTTTTATAAACTGTTCAGCTTGGATGCTTCAACGATGAATGGTCTATGGTCTTTGTCTTTGGTCGTTGGTAGTGTGTATGCTCATGTCATTTGCTCAGCTGTTCAAGGGAAGTCGCTAACGACGTGTGCATCGTCAAGTGTGTATGGGCCTTTAAAGCTCAACTGTGAATAATGCTGGTGCCCCCGTAGAGCATAGCAATAATACAAGAGAAAGATGTGGCACTCACGGCAAACTGCAAACATCACAGACACATCAGCGGTTTATAGCAGAGCAACGTTTCAGTGGCACCCCACTGTCGTCAGGGTTTGGCAAAAGCCTGACGGCAGTGGGGTGCGACTGAAACATTGCTCTGCTATAAACCGCTGATGTGTCTGTGATGGGTGGGTCGGGGGCATGTCAAAGGCGGGCCGGGGGCGTGACTACGGGATCATCCTGTGTAAGCCCCGCCCCCAGGCATTATACAGCAGGGGGCGTGGCTATGATGACGCGATTCAACAAGAATCGCGTCATCACCTGCCCGGACTGCCCACTTTACTCGCTAAGTGGGCGGCTGGGCAGAGCGGGACCCCTGTGACCGGGAGACTTGCCTGCTCTTCCAGGGGGCCGGGAGGGTCACCCGATTTTCGGGAGCCCCCCGGCCATTCCGGGAGAGTAGGCAAATCTGCATAGGACGCTGCAGTAAAAGGATGTTTTCCCCCCTATCTACAGCTCAGAGACTTGCTGCAGATGCAGTGGCATACCCTCCAGCTGCAACTTTTTGGCAGGTACAGTCCCTTTTTTTTATGGTCTGTACCGATTATTGACCCTCCAAGCTTCCATTGAAAGTATAGGAAAAGGCTGGGGCGGGGGATGAGCATATTATGGAAAAGCTGGTGGATACTATGGGACAAAATTCAATATTTCCAATGTAACCCCCCTTTTGGGTACTAATAATGTATGTAGGGCTTCCTTTTTCCCTCCTGCCTACTATATTCAGTGCCTTTACCAAGGCCTCCGTGCCTGAGCTCCCTGGGAGCAATGTTGTTTAAACATTCAAATACAGAACATATATTTACAATGTTTCCATACATTAGACATGTTTTAAAGACAAGGGCCAAAATTTACAAAAAAAATCGAGTTTGTCCGATTTGTGTTTTTTTTTCTAAGTCCCAACACGGGAATTCACTAAGCACAAATCTCGGCAGTGTTTGGGACTATTTGTAATGGTTTGAACGGCAAAGTACACAAATACGAATGAATAGACCATCGGTCAAACGCGGCTGTTATTTCCTACAACACGGGTATTCACTATTAATTCGTATTTCTGTGTTAGTCTCTGAGTGCTCAAGTGCGGGTGTATTTTTTTGTGAATCGTTAAAAAAAGCAGCAAAAAAATAGACCTGGTTTTTCCAGTCGAGTTTGGATAACCATGTACGGATCAGTGTGATCTGTGCCTGGTTATCTATGGGAAAGGGTCTGTTTAATGTAAAAACTGGAAAAAAAATTGCGTGGGGTCCCCCCTCCTAAGCATAACCAGCCTCGGGCTCTTTGAGCCGGTCCTGGTTGTAAAAATATGGGGGGGAAATGGACAGGGGTTCCTCCATATTTGAACAACCAGCACCGGGCTCTGCACCTGGTCCTGGTGCCAAAAATACGGGGGACAAAAAGCGTAGGGGTTCCCCGTATTTTTAACACCAGCACCGGGCTCCACTAGTCAGAGAGATAATGCCACAGCCGGGGGACACTTTTATATAGGTCCCTGCGGCCCTGGCATTAAATCCCTAACTAGTCACCCCTGGCCGGGGTACCCTGGAGAAGTGGGGACCCCTTAAATCAAGGGGTCCCCACCTCCAGCCACCCAAGGGCCAGGGGTGAAGCCCGAGGCTGTCCCACCATCCAATGGCTACGGATGGGGGGCTGATAGCCAGAGCCGGCCTTAGCTATAGGCAGTCTAGGCATTTGCCTAGGGCATCCAAACATGTCTAGGGGCATCCAAGCATGTCCCTGCAGTATCTCATGCTGGGAGGGACAGTCCGCAAACTAACTGTTACTTTCCAAATGTATTCAATCAGTACTTGTATACACTGCTGTTTACATTTGTAAAAAAAAATGCACACTGTGCCTTAAACTTCCTCTGACATGCTTGAATGCCCCCGACTTGTGAGACCTCAGACAGACAGCAGAAGCCCAGTAAATGCAATTCCTGGACCTGTGACATTTTCACTGACTATATAAGGTTATTACTGGATGGCTTCTATAACACATGTGTATTTTGGAAGACTGCTTCACAGAAACCTGACATCACCTATACTGCTTGTGCACATAGGGGAGGGGGACCCTGTTATCCTGTGTCCCTTATTCCCAGGTGTCTGCAGGGACATAACATGGGCAATGTTCTCCCCACACTTTATTTCCTAGTCAGTCCATACCGTAAAATTCCCCTGCCATCCAGCACTGTAACGTGGTCAGTAAGTTGCGTTGCGCTATTCCTATATGAAACATCAGTGCAGCGTGACTTTCGGACACATCAGACTGGAGGGCAGAGCATATCGCTCCCACAGTATAAAGTAAAGGGCATGCAGTAACAGACACCAGCAAACACACGGAATAGTGAAGAGAATGGACAGTTTCTACATGTTTGATACTGGTCTTTTTGTATAACCAGCAAGTGTGGCAGTATCTGTGGCAGTATATGTGTATTATGGGCATTACTAATGTGGGGCATATGTGTAAGGTGCATTACTGTGTGGCATTATGTGTATTATGGGCATTACTAATATGGGGCATATGTGTAAGGTGCATTACTGTGTGGCATTATGTGTATTATGGGCATTACTAATGTGGGGCATATGTGTAAGGTTCCTTTACTGTGTGGAATTATATGTATTATGGTCATTACTGTGTGGCATTGTGCAGAGTTGAACTGGCCCACAGGGAAACCCCCCGGTGGGCCCCACTACCTGAGCGTTGCAGGTACAGATGCAGAACTAGCCGCAGAGCTAGGGGGCACCAGACAAAATTTTGCCTAGGGCATCAAATTGGCTAGGGCCGGCTCTGCTGATAGCCATGTGTGAAAAAAAGAATATTGTTTTTTGTAGCAGTACTACAAGTCCCAGCAAGCCTCCCCCACAAGCTGGTACTTGGAGAACCACAAGTACCAGCATGCGGTGGAAAACCGGGCCCGCTGGTACCTGTAGTACTACTACAAAAAATATCCAAATAAAAACAAAACACACACCTTGAAAGTAAAACTTTATTACATACATGCACACCTCCATACATACTTACCTATGTTCACACGAGGGTCGGTCCTCTTCTCCATGTAGAATCCATGGGGTACCTCTGGAAAAAATTATACTCACATAATCCAGTGTAGATCGGTCCTCTTCTGTTCTTTGTATAATCCACATACTTGGCAAACAAAGAAAACTAAAAACCCGGTCAACGCACTGAAAGGGGTCCCATGGGACCCCTTTCCCCGACTGCCAGGAACCCCCCTGACTTCTGTTAAAGAGGGTCCCTTCAGCCATTCAGCCACTCTCCTGATTGCCTGTGCGCTCCTGAGCTGTCAGTCAGGCTGCGCACGGCAGAGTTACAATGTAGCGCATAGGCGTTCCATTGTATCCAATGGTGGGAACTTTGCGGTCAGCGGTGAGGTTACTCGCGGTCAACTTGTTTTACTCATCACTCCCGTAAAACACTGCCTGACATTACGAATCACATCAACATCGGAAAATGTTGCAAACTCGGCAGATTAGTAAATGACCGTATCAGGGCCCTCATTCCGAGTTGTTCGCTCGGTATTTTTCATCGCATCGCAGTGAAAATCCGCTTAGTACGCATGCGCAATGTTCGCACTGCGACTGCGCCAAGTAACTTTACTATGAAGAAAGTATTTTTACTCACGGCTTTTTCTTCGCTCCGGCGATCGTAATGTGATTGACAGGAAATGGGTGTTACTGGGCGGATACACGGCGTTTCAGGGGCGTGTGGCTGAAAACGCTACCGTTTCCGGAAAAAACGCAGGAGTGGCCGGGGAAACGGTGGGAGTGCCTGGGCGAACGCTGGGTGTGTTTGTGACGTCAACCAGGAACGACAAGCACTGAAATGATCGCACAGGCAGAGTAAGTCTGGAGCTACTCTGAAACTGCTAACTCGTTTGTAATCGCAATATTGCGCGTACGTCGGTCGCAATTTTAAGAAGCTAAGATTCACTCCCAGTAGGCGGCGGCTTAGCGTGTGTAACTCTGCTACATTCGCCTTGCGAGCGAACAACTCGGAATGAGGGCCCAGGATTCAAAAAGTTGCAGTAAAATGCACCCGATACCATTCGAGTTCAAACACCCTTAAAAACGGCAAAAACACGAATATTAGTAAATAAACCCCAAGGTGTTTATTTATTGTGAATCTCTTCTTTATCTGGTAACATTTAAATGAAAGCAACAATCTTACAATAGGATCAAAAACAACAGTGTTGACCTCTAATTGTAATAATCACTTAGAGGTTCTTCACCTTTCCATCTCTTTGCATATAAATCTTAGCAGGTGCCTTTTCATGTTGTTGTTTTTCTTTCTCTTGTATGTATTGTTCTAGTAAGATCAAATGGTTCCAAGAGAGAACTCTCTTACAGGGGAATTCTGCCTATATTAAAATGTAACTTACATTAAGTATGTATTCAAATAACTGCAAAGAATTTCAAGTCAAAAATAGAAAACAGACAAAACCAGGCAAGGGAACCAAAGAAAAAAAAAAAGTACGGTGAAAATATAACAAAAACACAAAAATATATCTTGAAAATATATCTGACCTTAATTAACAGCATACCACATATATTGCTTAGGTCAGAGGCAAAGAATGGGGGTCATTCCGAGTTGTTCGCTAACTGCTTTCGTTCGCTGTGCAGCGATCAGGGAAAAAAACGGCACTACTGCGCATGTGTATGCGGCGCAATACGCATGCGCGTCAGAATATTACAACAAATGATGTAGTTTCCCACAGGGTCTAGCGAAGCATTTCAGTTGCACTGCTGGTCGCAGAGTGATTGACAGGAAGTGGGAGTTTCTGGGTGTCAACTGACAGTTTTCAGGGAGTGTTAGAAAAACACGCAGGTGTGCAAGGAAAAATGCAGGCATGGCTGGGCGAACGCAGGGTGTGTTCGTGACATCAAAACATGAACTGAACAGTCTGAAGTCATCGCAAGCGCTGAGCAGGTCTGAAGCTACTCTGAAACTGCACAAAATTATTTTGTAGCCGCTCTGCGATCCTTTCGTTCGCACTTCTGCTAAGCTAAAATACACTCCCAGTGGGCGGCGGCATAGCATTTACACGGCTGCTAAAAACTGCTACCGAGCGAACAACTCGGAATGACCACCTATGTTCATATGTCTGACCATTGGAAGGATGAAAGGGCCTAATTCAGACCCGATCACTGCAATGGCAGAGATTGCAGCTGAGCGCACTGCACGTGCGCACCCAGTGAGATGGTGGGTAGCCGCCTGCCAGTGATGCTAGGCTGTGCAGGCAGGGAGCTACTTGGCGGGTGCAAAGGTTTAAATGTGCAGGGCTGCAGGGGTGCTGCCCAGATTCAGTGCAGATTCCCATGGCATGTGGACTGCACACCGAAAGGGCCGTCAAGCCAGATGCACAACCAGCAGGAGGATCAAAACATCTCTTGGCTAAGTAACAGTATGCTAATATGCCCTCTGCCAACATCATTGTTATGAATTGATCTCCTGTTTTTCATGCACAATGCACTTTATGGAATCTTTTTTGGAACCATGAAAGCTTTATAAAAGTTAATCTTTGGCTGTTGCTGGTTTTTGTTCTACTTTTTTGTCAACATTTACAAAACCTTGCACTCCACATTATTGGATGTTGTAGTGGGTGCCACTTGTCTCATGATATATATATATATATATATATATATATATATATATCCTATATAATAGCCCAGATCTGTGACTCTGTGCCCGGTCGTAATGCTGGGCGGAGTCAGAGACACAGATCAGGGCAGGTCCGCCATCAAGGGGGAGAGTGAGGGCCCGGGCCACTCATATCGCCCGCTGCTGCTGATGTTGGCTGCTGCCCGTTCTCCCATAGGCAGCAAAGTGACACTCCGCAGGGCCGCGCCTAGCACCCGATCTGACAAGCCACCTGCACCGGTTCTCTGTCCGGGATGTGCGTCTACGGCTCCAGCTCTCCCCCCCTCCCCTAACAGGGTCACTCTCTGTCCGGGATGTGCCTCTCAGCCTCCAGCTCTCCCCTCCTCCTCCCCTATCAGGATCACTCTCTGTCCGGGATGTGCCTCTCAGCCTCCAGCTCTCCCCCCCCCTCCCCTATCAGGATCACTCTCTGTCCAGGATGTGCCTCTCAGCCTCCAGCTCTCCACCTCCCCTCCCCCCCTCCCCTATCAGGATCACTCTCTGTCCATGATGTGACTCTCAGCCTCCAGCTCCCCCTCCCCCCCATCAGGATCACTCTCTGTCCGGGATGTGCCTCTCAGCCTCCAGCTCTCCCCCCCCCCCTCCCCTATCAGGATCACTCTCTGTCCGGGATGTGCCTCTCAGCCTCCAGCTCTCCCCCCCCCCTCCCCTATCAGGATCACTCTCTGTTCGGGATGTGCCTCTCAGCCTCCAGCTCTCCCCCCCCCTCCCCTATCAGGATCACTCTCTGTCCATGATGTGACTCTCAGCCTCCAGCTCTCCCACCTCCTCCCCTATCAGGATCACTCTCTGTTCGGGATGTGCCTCTCAGCCTCCAGCTCTCCCCCCCCTCCCCTATCAGGATCACTCTCTGTCCATGATGTGACTCTCAGCCTCCAGCTCCCCCTCCCCCCCATCAGGATCACTCTCTGTCCGGGATGTGCCTCTCAGCCTCCAGCTCTCCCCCCCCCCCTCCCCTATCAGGATCACTCTCTGTCCGGGATGTGCCTCTCAGCCTCCAGCTCTCCCCCCCCCCCTCCCCTATCAGGATCACTCTCTGTTCGGGATGTGCCTCTCAGCCTCCAGCTCTCCTCCCCCCTCCCCCATCAGGATCACTCTCTGTCCGGGATGTGCCTCTCAGCCTCCAGCTCTCCCCCCCCCTCCCCTATCAGGATCACTCTCTGTCCGGGATGTGCCTCTCAGCCTCCAGGTCTCCCACTTTCCCATATCAGGGTCACTCTCTGTCCGGGATGTGCCTCTCAGCCTCCAGCTCCCCCCTCCCCTATCAGGGTCACTCTCTGTCACGGATATGCCTCTCAGCCTCCAGCTCCCCCCCCCCCCCTCCCCTACCAGGATCACTCTCTGTCCGGGATGTGCCTCTCAGCCTCCAACTCTCCCACTTTCCCATATCAGGGTCACTCTCTGTCCGGGATGTGCCTCTCAGCCTCTGGCTCCCCCCTCCCCTATCAGGGTCACTCTCTGTCCGGGATGTGTCTCTCAGCCTCCAGCTCTCCCACTTTCCCATATCAGGGTCACTCTCTGTCCGGGATGTGCCTCTCAGCCTCCAGCTCACCCCCTCCTCCCCTATCAGGATCCCTCTCTGTTCGGGATGTGCCTCTCAGCCTCCAGCTCTCCCCCCCCCCGCCCCTATCAGGGTCACTCTCTGTCCGGGATGTGCCTCTCAGCCTCCAGGTCTCCCCCCCCGCCCCTATCAGGGTCACTCTCTGTCCTGGATGTGCCTCTCAGCCTCCAGCTCTCCCCCCCCCCCCCGCCCCTATCAGGGTCACTCTCTGTCCGGGATGTGCCTCTCAGCCTCCCGCTCCCCCCTCCCCTATCAGGGTCACTCTCTGTCCGGGATGTGTCTCTCAGCCTCCAGCTCTCCCACTTTCCCATATCAGGGTCACTCTCTGTCCGGGATGTGCCTCTCAGCCTCCAGCTCACCCCCTCCTCCCCTATCAGGATCCCTCTCTGTTCGGGATGTGCCTCTCAGACTCCAGCTCTCCCCCCCCCCTCCCCTATCAGGGTCACTCTCTGTCCGGGATGTGCCTCTCAGCCTCCAGGTCTCCCACTTTCCCATATCAGGGTCACTCACTGTCCGGGATGTACCTCTCAGCCTCCAGCTCTCCCACCTCCTCTCCTATCAGGATCATTCTCTGTCCGGGATGCGCCTCTCAGCCTCCAGGTCTCCCCCCCCCCCCTCCCCTATCAGGATCACTCTCTGTCCGGGATGTGACTCTCAGCCTCCAGCTCCACCCCCCCCCCCCCCCCCCATCAGGATCACTCTCTGTCCGGGATGTGCCTCTCAGCCTCCAGCTCCCCCCCCCTCCCCTATCAGGATCACTCTCTGTCCGGGATGTGCCTCCCAGCCTCCAGCTCTCCCCCCTCCTCCCCTATCAGGATCCCTCACTGTTCGGGATGTGCCTCTCAGCCTCCAGTTCTCCCCCCCTCCCCTATCAGGATCACTCTCTGTCCGGGATGTGCCTCTCAGCCTCCAGCTCTCCCACTTTCCCATATCAGGGTCACTCTCTGTCCGGGATGTGCCTCTCAGCCTCCAGCTCCCCCCTCCCCTTTCAGGATCAATCTCTGTCCGGAATGTGCCTCTCAGCCTCCAGCTCTCCCCCCCCCCCCCCCCTATCAGGATCACTCTCTGTCCGGGATGTGTCTCTCAGCCTCCAGCTCTCCCCCCCCTCCCCTATCAGGATCACTCTCTGTCCGGGATGTGCCTCTCAGCCTCCAGCTCTCCCCCCCCTACCCTATCAGGGTCACTCCCTGTCTGGGATGTGCCTCTCAGCCTCTAGCTCCCCCCCCCCCTCCCCTATCAGGGTCACTCTCTGTCCGAGATGTGTCTCTCAGCCTCCAGCTCTCCACCTCCCCCCCCCCCTCCACTATCAGGATCACTCTCTGTCCGGGATGTGCCTCTCAGCCTCCAGCTCTCCCCCCCTCCCCTATCAGGATCACTCTCTGTCCAGGATGTGCCTCTAAGCCTCCAGGTCTCCCCCCCCCCCTCCTCCCCTGTCAGGATCACTCTCTGTCCAGGATGTGCCTCTCAGCCTCCAGCTCTCCCCCCCCCCTCCCCTATCAGGATCACTCTCTGTCCGGGATGTGCCTCTCAGCCTCCAGCTCTCCCCCTTTCCCCTTCAATATCAGGATCACTCTCTGTTCGGGATGTGACTCTCAGCCTCCAGCTCTCCCCCCCTCCCCTATCAGGATCACTCTCTGTCCGGGATGTGCCTCTTAGCCTCCAGCTCTCCCCCTTTCCCCTTCAATATCAGGATCACTCTCTGTTCGGGATGTGCCTCTCAGCCTCCAGGTCTCCACCCCCCCCCTCCCCTATCAGGATCACTCTCTGTCCGGGATGTGCCTCTCAGCCTCCAGCTCTCCCCCCCCCCTCCCCTATCAGGATCACTCTCTGTCCGGGATGTGCCTCTCAGCCTCCAGCTCTCCACCCCGCTCCCCTTTCAGAATCATTCTCTGTACGGGATGTACCTCTCAGCCTCCAGGTCTCCACCCCCCCCTCCCCTATCAGGATCACTCTCTGTCCGGGATGTGCCTCTCAGCCTTCAGCTCCCCCCTTCTCCCCTATCAGGATCACTCTCTGTCCAGGAATTGCCTCTCAGCCTCCAGCTCTCCCCCCCGCTCCCCTTTCAGAATCACTCTCTGTCCGGGATGTGCCTCTCAGCCTCCAGGTCTCCACCCCCCCCCTCCCCTATCAGGATCACTCTCTGTCCGGGATGTGCCTCTCAGCCTCCAGCTCTCCCTCCCTCCAATATCAGGATCACTTTCTGTCCGGGATGTGCCTCTCAGCATCCAGCACTCCCCCCCCCCCCTCCCCTATCAGGATCACTCTCTGTTCGGGATGTGCCTCTCAGCCTCCAGCTCCCCCCCTCCCCTATCAGGATCACTCTCTGTCCGGGATGTGCCTCTCAGCCTCCAGCTCTACCACCCCCCACCCCTCCCCTATCAGGATCACTCTCTTTCGGGATGTACCTCTCAGCCTCCAGCTCCCCCCCCCCCTCCCCTATCAGGATCACTCTATGTCCGAAATGTGCCTCTCAGCCTACAGCTCTACCCCCTCCCCCCTATCAGGTTCACTCTCTTTCGGGATGTACCTCTCAGCCTCCAGCTCTCCCCCACCCCCCTCCCCTATCAGGATCACTCTCTGTCCGGGATGTGCCTCTCAGCCTCCAGCTCTACCCCTTTCCCCTTCAATATAAGGATCACTCTCTGTTCAGGATGTGCCTCTCAGCCTCCAGCTCTCCCCCCCGCTCCCCTTTCCGAATCACTCTCTGTCCAGGATGTGCCTCTCAGCCTCCAGGTCTCCACCCCCCCCCCCCCTCCCCTATCAGGATCACTCTCTGTTCGGGATGTGCCTCTTAGCCTTCAGCTCCCCCCCCCCTCCCCTTTCAGGATCACTCTCTGTCCGGGATGTACCACTCAGCCTCCAGGTCTCCCCCCCCTCCCCTATCAGGATCACTCTCTGTCTGGGATGTGCCTCTCAGCCTCCAGCTCTCCCTCCCCTATCAGGATCACTTTCTGTCCGGGATGTGCCTCTCAGCATCCAGCACTCCCCCCTTCCCCTCCCCTATCAGGATCACTCTCTGTCCGGGATGTGCCTCTCAGCCTCCAGCTCTCCCCCCCCCCCCTATCAGGATCACTCTCTGTCCGGGATGTGCCTCTCAGCCTCCAGCTCTACCACCCCCCACCCCTCCCCTATCAGGATCACTCTCTTTCGGGATGTACCTCTCAGCCTCCAGCTCCCCCCCCCCTCCCCTATCAGGATCACTCTCTGTCCGGGATGTGCCTCTCAGCCTACAGCTCTACCCCCCCCCCCCCCTATCAGGATCACTCTCTTTCGGGATGTACCTCTCAGCCTCCAGCTCTCCCCCACCCCCCTCCCCTATCAGGATCACTCTCTGTCCGGGATGTGCCTCTCAGCCTCCAGCTCTCCCCCTTTCCGCTTCAATATCAGGATCACTCTCTGTTCGGGATGTGCCTCTCAGCCTCCAGCCCCCCCCCCCTCCCCTATCAGGATCACTCTCTGTCCGGGATGTGCCTCTCAGCCTCCAGCTCTCCCCCCCAACTACCCTATCAGGATCACTCTCTTTTGGGATATACCTCTCAGCTTCCAGGTCTCCCCCCTTCCCCTATCAGGGTCACTCTCTGTCCGGGATGTGCCTCTCAGCCTCTGGCTCTCCCCCCCCCCCCTCCCCTATCAGGATCACTCTCTGTCCGGAATGTGCCTCTCAGCCTCCAGCTCTCCCCCCCCCCCCTCCCCTATCAGGGTCACTTTCTGTCCGGGATGTGCCTCTCAGCCTCCAGCTCCCCCCCCCCCTTCCCCTCCCCTATCAGGATCACTCTCTGTCTGGGATGTGCCTCTCAGCCTCCAGCTCTCCGCCCCCCCCCCCCCTCCCGTATCAGGGTCACTTTCTGTTCGGGATGTGCCTCTCAGCCTCCAGCTCCCCCCCCCCCCCCCCCTATCAGGGTCACTCTCTGTCCGGGATGTGCCTCCAGTTCTCCCCCCCCCCTCCCCTATCTGGGTCACTCTCTGTCCGGGATGTGCCTCTTAGCCTCTAGCTCTCCCCTCTCCCCCTACCCTATCAGAATCACTCTCTGTCCGGGATGTGCCTCTCAGCCTCCATCTCTCCCTCTCCCCTATCAGGATCATACTCTGTCCGGGATGTGCCTCTCAGCCTCCAGCTCTCCCCCCCTCCCCAATCAGGATCACTCTCTGTCCGGGATGTGCCTCTCAGCCTCCATCTCTCCCCCTTCCCTATCAGGATCATACTCTGTCCGGGATGTGCCTCTCAGCCTCCAGCTCTCCCCCCCTCCCCAATCAGGATCATTCTCTGTCCGGGATGTGCCTCTCAGCCTTCAGCTCTCCCCCAATCCCCTTTCATGATCATTCTCTGTCCGGGATGTGCCTCTCAGCCTCCAGCTCTCCCCCCCCACCCCCTATCAGGATCAATCTCTGTCTGGGATGTGCCTCCAGCTATCCCCCCCCTCCCCTATCAGGATTACTCTCTGTCCGGGATGTGCCTCTCAGCCTCCAGCTCTCCCCCCCCCCTATCAGGATCAGTCTCTGTCCGGGATGTGCCTCTCAGCCTCCAGCCCCCCCTCTCCCCTATCAGGATCACTCTCTGTCCGGGATGTGCCTCTCAGCCTCCAGCTCTGCCCCCCCTCCCCCTCCCCTATCAGGATCAATCTCTGTCCTGGATGTGCCTCTCAGGCTCCAGCTCTCCCCCCCTCCCCTATCAGGATCAATCTCTGTCCTGGATGTGCCTCTCAGCCTCCAGCTCTCTCCCCCCCCTCCCCTATCAGGATCACTCTCTGTCCGGGTTGTGCCTCTCAGCCTCCAGCTCTCCACCCCCCCTATCAGGATCACTCTCTGTCACGGATATGCCTCTCAGCCTCCAGCTCTCATCCCCTCCCCTATCAGGATCACTCTCTGTCTGGGATGTGCCTCTCAGCCTCCAGCTCCCCCCCCCCCTCCCCTATCACGATCACTCTCTGTCCGGGATGTGCCTCTCAGCCTCCAGCTCTCCACCCCCCCTATCAGGATCACTCTCTGTTCGGGATGTGCCTCTCAGCCTCCAGCTCTCCCCCCCCTCCCCTATCAGGATCACTCTCTGTCTGGGATGTGCCTCTCAGCCTCCAGCTCCCCCCCCCCCCCCCTCCCCTATCACGATCAATCTCTGTCCTGGATGTGCCTCTCAGCCTCCAGCTCTCAACCCCTCCCCTATCAGAGTCACTCTCTGTTCGGGATGTGCCTCTCAGCCTGCAGCTCCCCCCCCCCTCCCCTATCAGGATCACTCTCTGTTCGGGATGTGCCTCTCAGCCTCCAGCTCCCCTCCCCTATCAGGATCACTCTCTGTCCGGGATGTGCCTCTCAGCCTCCAGCTCTCCCCCCCTCCCCTATCAGGATCACTCTCTGTCCGGGATGTGCCTCTCAGCCTCCAGCTCTCCCCCCCCCCTCCCCTATCAGGATCACTCTCTGTCTGGGATGTGCCTCTCAGCCTCCAGCTCCCCCCCCCCCTCCCCTATCACGATCAATCTCTGTCCTGGATGTGCCTCTCAGCCTCCAGCTCTCAACCCCTCCCCTATCAGGGTCACTCTCTGTTCGGGATGTGCCTCTCAGCCTCCAGCTCCCCCCCCCCACCTCCCCTATCAGGATCACTCTCTGTCCGGGATGTGCCTCTTAGCCTGCAGCTCCCCCCCCCCCCTCCCCTATCAGGATCACTCTCTGTTCGGGATGTGCCTCTCAGCCTCCAGCCCCCCCCCCCCCCCCCTCCCCTATCAGGATCACTCTCTGTCCGGGATGTGCCTCTCAGCCTCCAGCTCTCCCCACCTCCCCTATCAGGATCACTCTCTGTCCGGGATGTGCCTCTCAGCCTCCAGCCCCCCCTCTCCCCTATCAGGATCACTCTCTGTCCGAGATGTGCCTCTCAGCCTCCAGCTCCCCCCCCCTCCCCCTCCACTATCAGGATCAATCTCTGTCCTGGATGTGCCTCTCAGCCTCCAGCTCTCCCCTACTCCCCTATCAGGGTCACTCTCTGTCCGGGATGTGCCTCTCAGCCTCCAGCTCTCACCCCCTCCCCTATCAGGGTCACTCTCTGTTCGGGATGTGCCTCTCAGCCTCCAGCTCTTCCCCCCCTCTCCTATCAGGATCACTCTCTGTCCGGGATGTGCCTCTCAGCCTTCAGCTCCCCCCCCCTCCCCTATCAGGATCACTCTATTTCGGGATGTACCTCTCAGCCTCCAGCTCTCCCCCCCCTCCCCTATCAGGATCACTCTCTGTCCGGGATGTGCCTCTCAGCCTCCAGCTCTCACCCCTCCCCTATCAGGATCACTCTCTGCCCGGGATGTGCCTCTCAGCCTCCAGCTCTACCCCCCCTATCAGAATCACTCTCTTTCGGGATGTACCTCTCAGCTTCCAGGTTTACCCCCTTCCCCTATCAGGGTCACTCTCTGTCCGGGATGTGCCTCTCAGCCTCCAGATCTCCCCCCCCCCCCTCCCCTATCAGGATCACTCTATGTCTGGGATGTGCCTCTCAGCTTCCAGCTCTCCGCCCCCCCCCCCCCTCCCGTATCAGGGTCACCTTGTGTCCGGGATGTGCCTCTCAGCCTCCAGCTCTCCCACCCCCTATCGGGATCACTCTCTGTCTGGGATGTGCCTCCAGCTATCCCCCCCCTCCCCTATCAGGATCACTCTCTGTCCGGGATGTGCCTCTCAGCCTCCAGCTCTCCCCCCCCCCCCTATCAGGATCAGTCTCTGTCCGGGATGTGCCTCTCAGCCTCCAGCCCCCCCTCTCCCCTATCAGGATCACTCTCTGTCCGGGATGTGCCTCTCAGCCTCCAGCTCTCCACCCCCCCTATCAGGATCACTCTCTGTCACGGATATGCCTCTCAGCCTCCAGCTCTCATCCCCTCCCCTATCAGGGTCACTCTCTGTTCGGGATGTGCCTCTCAGCCTCCAGCTCTCCCCCCCCTCCCCTATCAGGATCACTCTCTGTCTGGGATGTGCCTCTCAGCCTCCAGCTCCCCCCCCCCCTCCCCTATCACGATCAATTTCTGTCCTGGATGTGCCTCTCAGCCTCCAGCTCTCAACCCCTCCCCTATCAGGGTCACTCTCTGTTCGGGATGTGCCTCTCAGCCTCCAGCTCCCCCCCCCCACCTCCCCTATCAGGATCACTCTCTGTCCGGGATGTGCCTCTCAGCCTGCAGCTCCCCCCCCCCCTCCCCTATCAGGATCACTCTCTGTTCGGGATGTGCCTCTCAGCCTCCAGCTCCCCCCCCCCTCCCCTATCAGGATCACTCTCTGTCCGGGATGTGCCTCTCAGCCTCCAGCTCTCCCCCCCTCCCCTATCAGGATCACTCTCTGTCCGGGATGTGCCTCTCAGCCTCCAGCCCCCCCTCTCCCCTATCAGGATCACTCTCTGTCCGAGATGTGCCTCTCAGCCTCCAGCTCTCCCCCCCCTCCCCCTCCCCTATCAGGATCAATCTCTGTCTGGTATGTGCCTCTCAGCCTCCAGCTCCCCCTCCCCTTCCCCAATCAGGGTCACTCTCTGTCGGGATGTGCCTCTCAGCCTCCAGCTCTCCCCCCCCCTCCCGTATCAGGATCACTCTCTGTCCGGGATGTGCCTCTCAGCCTCCAGCTCTCCCCCCCTCCCCTATCAGGATCACTCTCTGTCACGGATATGCCTCTCAGCCTCCAGCTCTCACCCCCTCCCCTATCAGGGTCACTCTCTGTTCGGGATGTGCCTCTCAGCCTCCAGCTCTTCCCCCCCTCTCCTATCAGGATCACTCTCTTTCCGGGATGTGCCTCTCAGCCTCCAGCTCTCACCCCCTCCCCTATCAGGATCACTCTATTTCGGGATGTACCTCTCAGCCTCCAGCTCTCCCCCCCCCTCCCCTATCAGGATCACTCTCTGTCCGGGATGTGCCTCTCAGCCTCCAGCTCTCACCCCTCCCCTATCAGGATCACTCTCTGCCCGGGATGTGCCTCTCAGCCTCCAGCTCTACCCCCCCCCTCACCTATCAGGATCACTCTCTTTCGGGATGTACCTCTCAGCTTCCAGGTTTACCCCCTTCCCCTATCAGGATCACTCTCTGTCCGAGATGTGCCTCTCAGCCTCCAGCTCTCCCCCCCCTCCCCCTCCCCTATCAGGATCAATCTCTGTCCTGGATGTGCCTCTCAGGCTCCAGCTCTCCCCCACTCCCCTATCAGGATCACTCTCTGTCTGGTATGTGCCTCTCAGCCTCCAGCTCCCCCTCCCCTTCCCCAATCAGGGTCACTCTCTGTCCGGGATGTGCCTCTCAGCCTCCAGCTCTCCCCCCCCCCTCCCGTATCAGGATCACTCTCTGTCCGGGATGTGCCTCTCAGCCTCCAGCTCTCACCCCCTCCCCTATCAGGGTCACTCTCTGTTCGGGATGTGCCTCTCAGCCTCCAGCTCTTCCCCCCCTCTCCTATCAGGATCACTCTCTGTCCGGGATGTGCCTCTCAGCCTCCAGCTCCCCCCCCCCCCTCCACTATCAGGATCACTCTATTTCGGGATGTACCTCTCAGCCTCCAGCTCTCCCCCCCCTCCCCTATCAGGATCACTCTCTGTCCGGGATGTGCCTCTCAGCCTCCAGCTCTCACCGCTCCCCTATCAGGATCACTCTCTGCCCGGGATGTGCCTCTCAGCCTCCAGCTCTACCCCCCTATCAGAATCACTCTCTATCGGGATGTACCTCTCAGCTTCCAGGTTTACCCCCTTCCCCTATCAGGGTCACTCTCTGTCCGGGATGTGCCTCTCAGCCTCCAGATCTCCCCCCCCCCTCCCCTATCAGGATCACTCTCTGTCTGGGATGTGCCTCTCAGCCTCCAGCTCTCCGCCCCCCCCCCCCCCCTCCCGTATCAGGGTCACCTTGTGTCCGGGATGTGCCTCTCAGCCTCCAGCTCTCCCCCCCCCCTCACCTACCCTATCAGGATCACTCTCTGTCTGGGATGTGCCTCTCAGCCTCCAGCTCTCACCCCCACTACCGTTTCAGGATCACTCTCTGTCAGGGATGTGCCTCTCAGCCTCCAGCTCCCCCCCCCCCTATCAGGATCACTCTCTATCTGGGATGTGCCTCCAGCTATCCCCCCCCCCCTTATCAGGGTCACTCTCTGTCCGGGATGTGCCTACAGCTCCCCCCCCCCTCCCCTATCAGGGTCACTCTCTGTCCGGGATGTGCCTCTCAGCCTCTAGCTCTCCCCCTACCCTATCAGAATCACTTTCTGTCCGGGATGTGCCTCTCAGCATCCATATCTCCCCCTCCCCTATCAGGATCATACTCTGTCCGGGATGTGCCTCTCATCCTCCAGCTCTCCCCCCCTCCCCAATCAGGATCACTCTCTGTCCGGGATGTGCCTCTTAGCCTCCAGCTCTACCTCCCCCTGTGGTGTGGTCATATGCTCTTCTCCCCAGTGTCGAGCAAACTCATTCCATTGGATAGTGGTAACCTGAGACCCTGTATCTAAAAGCACTGTCATGGCAACCCCATTGATCTTAATTTCTATCGATGGGCATGGACCCACATACTGAGGCCACCACTCTCGAGGTGCGGGACCTACTGTGGTGGGTTCTCCCGAGGGGTGGTCCCTCGCCTCGGGATATTGGGGTTTAAAGGCTCCCGTTGCTGACAATTGCGTTCCACATGCCCACTCTCCTGACAGCGTCGGCAAATCAGCCTGCCTTGGTCGTCGAATCGATCTGTTGATAGTCGGCGAGAAGTCCAGCCCGCGTCTCTTCTATTGACATAACATGTTCTCCTTTCTCCTTGCCACTCTTGTCCTTGCGACGCGTATCCCCAAAATTCTTGATTGCCAGCTCCTTGAACTCCTGGAAGCTGCACGTCGGTTCTTGGCGTCGCAACATTTTTATTTGGCCCTTAGTATGGTCGCTATAAATTCCGTCTATGAATTGATTTATAAGAGTGTCGTCTTCCGGTATAATTTCAGTGGGTTCGCACAGTTTAATGGCTTGTAGTGCTTCTTGTAATTCTACAGCGAATTCACGTAAACCCTCTCGGGGCTGTTGCTTCCTGGCGTAGAGACGCGTCTTTAGTTCTGATAGTGTCTTGGCATCATACATGTTAGCCATTTTCTCTAATATTTCTTTGGCAGTTTTCCTTTGTCTAGCGGGCCACGACTTCACTTCCCGTCGCGCTAGGCCTTTCAATTGCCCTATGACTATCTCAATCTTTTGAGATTCATTTAACGGGTACAACCGGAACATAGCCTCGATTTGATCCTTGAAGTCCCTAAATTCCTTTGCTCTTGTGGAAGGATCATCTCCCGAAAACGTGAGGAGCCAAGGTGCGCCAAAATAGTATGGCATGGTAATAGGGGCGGATGCGGGCATAGCGGGCCCTTCCCGGTCAGATGTTTCTCCTGCACCTGATTGGGCCTGGTCGTCTCCTTGAGACATTTCGTTTGATTCCACGGGGACTAACCCTGACTCTTGTACGAATCCTGTTCGTGACGCCACAATGTGACAAACCAGGCAAGTATCGGGTTTGGACGGATATAATGATTGGTGGAGTTACCTTTTTATTCCTGCCGCCTGGACCTTTAGCAGTATAGAACTTTGCTGAGAGGTGTGTTGGACAACTCCTAAGAAATAACCGTTGCCTTTAGTTGCTTAGAATTCATTTAAATTTATTGATATAGCAATGGTGCTTAAGAAATTCCTTGTAAGTTAAATAAGTATTAATTCAATAAACCATCACAATACGGTTTCATTGTCAACAGAATAATTCATTTTACAGTTAGTAACCGTGTTTATTACACTACTCCGTGCTGTCAATTCCGCCTGTAAACAAATGGATACCAACTTTCTCTAATAACATGCCGGTTATAAGTGAATACAAGCATAAAATATTTGGTAAAACTCTAACAGACCAGTATTGCTGGTTAAACGTACATACTACTACTTTGTAATATTAGTACATAAATCACGTCCCCGGTACTCCCCAAGTCTGACTTCACAATGCAGTTCAATTGGGTACTACTTTTATCATGTTAATTGAACTTGTCCTTAACGATGGACGAATACAGTTACCACTTTAATATGGGTGATGTCCCTCAGTGGATCTATCACAATTAATTCCCGTCCAAGCTATAGTCTCTTGTTCAGAATTTACTGTTGAGATCTGTAAAACGCCCTGTGAGTGTCTTAATGAAGGTATGTATTAATCACTCCATTACCAAGTCACTGGTATTCCTCTCTCACTGGGTGGACATGCACATCTATGTAACTTGACGGATTCAGTTCATTCTCCTGACTTTAGGACGTATTACACTGACTCCCTCTCTTTGTTGTTAGCATAGTAGGGTAGCAGAGACTTGATTCCTGCCGGAAATGTGATAGCTCTTAACTGCAATACAATCTCCTCTCCTATCGACGCTTACTAGTTGTGTTGATTGCTGCTTCCGGACTACTATATGAACGTGTTGAATCAATGCTGAATTATACTGCAGTGTGTCTTTTACTACTTTTCAGTCTGTTTAATAAGTGCACTTATTGCTATTTGCAGGTAGCTTGACTCTCTGTGTGGTGTGCCTGCGTGGAGTTGTAGGATTAATAAAGTTAAGGTACCTTTCCTATACTCTCAGCTGTGGCTGACTCTTTGTTTCTTTTTATTATAGATGGCTCAGCCTCCCTGGCCGTCACTCACCAACAGGCCGCTCCTCTCCTCTCCCTCTGGATCTCTGCGTCACTGCCAGACGCCTCAATTCAGCTCCTCACCACCACCGCTGGAGGCTTGCGTCCGCGGTCACGACGGCGTGGATTTTCCGCTCACTGCTGCCGAGGGAGAGCTCACATCGCTACTGCTGCTGGGTGCCAAACACCGGGTGAGAGTCGCTGATCGCGAAGGGAGACCAAACCCTGTCCTCCAGCTCCGTAGCCTTACAGCGCTTCCCCCTGCTTCATTAGCTCAGTCCCTCTCTCATCCGTTGCTCAACTGCCAACTGACCAGTCCTCACTCCCCTTCACCTCCTTTCCCCGAGTCCCCGTATCCTTCCGCCGGGACCCAACAGTTTTATTCTCGTGCAGGGCCAGTCTCTCTCCATATCCCCCATGTGCGGGTCCCCCCAGACTATTGTTCATGTAGCACAGATTTTTAGATACAATAAATTCAATACAATAAATACAATAAATTTAGATACAATAAATTCACTGCCCAGTGGGTGACAACAATACCACTATATTTACTACCGTGGTGCACAATTATCATCTTCACAGAAGTGGGGCACCACACCCCCCCCCCCCCCCCCTCTCTTTCGGGATGTACCTCTCAGCCTCCAGCTCTCCCCCCCCCTCCCCTATCAGGATCACTCTCTGTCCGGAATGTGCCTCTCAGCCTCCAGCTCTCACCCCTCCCCTATCAGGATCACTCTCTGCCCGGGATGTACCTCTCGGCTTCCAGGTTTACCCCTTTCCCCTATCAGGGTCACTCTCTGTCCGGGATGTGCCTCTCAGCCTCCAGATCTCTCCCCCCCCCCCCCCCCCCTATCAGGACTCTCTGTCTGGGATGTGCCTCTCAGCCTCCAGCTCTCCACCACCCCCTCCCGTATCAGGGTCACTTTCTGTCCGGGATGTGCCTCTCAGCCTCCAGCTCTCCCCACCCCCCTCCCCTACCCTATCAGGATCTCTCTCTGTCTGGGATGTGCCTCTCAGCCTCCAGCTCTCCCCCCCCCCTATCAGGATCACTCTCTGTCCGGGATGTGCCTCTCAGCCTCCAGCTCTCCCCCCCCCCCTCCCCTATCAGGATCACTCTCTGTCCGGAATGTGCCTCTCAGCCTCCAGATCTCCCCCCCCCCCTCCCCTATCAGGATCACTCTCTGTCTGGGATGTGCCTCTCAGCCTCCAGCTCTCCGCCCCCCCCACCCGTATCAGGGTCACTTTCTGTCCGGGATGTGCCTCTCAATCTCCAACTCTCCCCCCCTATCAGGATCACTCTCTGTCGCGGATATGCCTCTCAGCCTCCAGCCCCCCCCCCTCCCCTATCAGGATCACTCTCTGTCCGGGATGTGCCTCTCAGCCTCCAGCTCTCCCCCCCCCATCCCCTATCAGGATCACTCTCTGTCCGGGATGTGCCTCTCAGCCTCCAGCTCCCCCCCCCCCCCTATCAGGATGGTATCCGGACTCCAGGTCGACAGCACAAAGGTCGACACACTTTAGGTCGACACCAATTGGTCGACACACATTAGGTTGACAGGGTCAAAAGGTCGACAGGAACAAGGTCGACATGGAAAAAGGTCGACATGAGTTTTTCATGATTTTTTTCTTTTTTTGAACCTTTTCATACTTAACGATCCACGTGGACTACGATTGGAACGGTAAAGTGTGCCGAGCGAAGCGGTAGCGGAGCGAAGGCACCATGCCCGAAGCATGGCGAGCGAAGCGAGCCATGCGAGGGGACGCGGTGCACTAATTCGGGTTCCCGGTCACTCTACGAAGAAAACGACACCAACAAAACATAAAAAACTCATGTCGACCTTTTTACATGTCGACCTTGTGCCTGTCGACCTTTTGACCCTGACGACCTTTTGACCCTGTCGACCTAATGTGTGTCGACCAATTGGTGTCGACCTAAAGTGTGTCGACCTTTGTGCTGTCGACCCTGAGTCCCAGACCCATCAGGATCACTCTCTGTCCGGGATGTGCCTCCAGTTCTCCCCCCCCCCTCCCCTATCAGGGTCACTCTCTGTCCGGGATGTGCCTATTAGACTCTAGCTCTCCCCCTACCCTATCAGAATCACTCTCTGTCCGGGATGTGCCTCTCAGCCTCCATATCTCCCCCTCCCCTATCAGGATCATACTCTGTCCGGGATGTGTCTCTCGGCCTCCAGCTCTCCCCCCCTCCCCAATCAGGATCACTCTATGTCCGGGATGTGCCTCTCAGCCTCCAGCTCCCACCCCCCACCCCCCTCCACTATCAGGATCACTCTCTGTCCGGGATGTGCCTCTCAGCCTCCAGCTCCCACCCCCCACCCCCCTCCACTATCAGGATCACTCTCTGTCCGGGATGTGCCTCTCAGCCTCCAGCTCCCCCCCCCCCCCCTCCTCTATCAGGATCACTCTCTGTCCGGGATGTGCCTCTCAGCCTCCAGCTCCCCCCCCCCCCTCCCCTATCAGGATCACTCTCTGTCTGGGATGTGTCTCTCAGCCTCCAGCTCTCCCCCCCCCCCCCCCCCTCACCTATCAGGGTCACTTTCTGTCCGGGATGTGTCTCTCAGCCTCCAGCTCTCCCCCTCCCCCTCCCCTATCAGGATCACTCCCTGTCCGGGATGTGCCTCTCAGCCTCCAGCTCTCCCCACCCCCCCTCCCCTATCAGGATCACTCTCTTTCGGAATGTACCTCTCAGCCTCCAGCTCTCCCCACCCCCCCTCCCCTATCAGGATCACTCTCTGTCCGGGATGTGCCTCTCAGCCTCCAGCTCCCACCCCCCCCCCTCCACTATCAGGATCACTCTCTGTCTCTCTGTCCGGGATGTGCCTCTCAGCCTCCAGCTCCCACCCCCCCCCCCTCCACTATCAGGATCACTCTCTGTCTCTCTGTCCGGGATGTGCCCTCAGCCTCCAGCTCCCCCCCCCTCCCCTATCAGGATCACTCTCTGTCTGGGATGTGTCTCTCAGCCTCCAGCTCTCCCCCCTCACCTATCAGGGTCACTTTCTGTCCGGGATGTGTCTCTCAGCCTCCAGCTCTCCCCCTCCCCCTCCCCTATCAGGATCACTCTCTGTCTGGGATGTGCCTCTCAGCCTCCATCTCTCCCCTTCCCCTATCAGGATCATTCTCTGTCCGGGATGTGCCTCTCAGTCTCCAGCTCCCCCCCCCCCCTTCCTCCACCAATCAGGATCACTCTCTGTCTGGGATGTGCCTCTCAGCCTCCAGCTCTCCCCCCCTCCCCTATCAGGGTCACTCTCTGCGCAAGATGTACTAAATAAAAAATGCGGGAAAACCCCCGAAAACGGGGGTTTTACCGCATTTTCATATTTACTAAGACCCTACCGCAGCGTTTTCGGCGTCTCTGGATGGCGAAACCCTATAGAAGCCTATGGGCTTCTTTTCGCCGACCGCCGCAACCCGCAGACACCGTCGACCCCTGCCGCAGACGCCGACCCCCTTCCCCCTGGCTTACCTTCCTCCAGGCTGCCCCGGACCCGGAAGGTAGTGTCCTCCTCCCGCTAGCAACGCAGCCGGACGTCCTTCCGGCTGCAGGGGGAAGAAGGAGGCGCCGTGGGCAGCCTGCTGCTGCTTCCCGGCATCTAGCCAGTGTGGGGACCCCGGGGAGGTGACGGAGACCCCCCGCAGACCACCTAACAGGTATCGCGGGGGGCCTCCGTCACCGCATCGCGATGTTGATCGCATATGTTAGTACATATGCGATCAACATCGCTGCGGTAACCGGCAAGGGCGGCGATGTATGTTAATACATCACGCCCTCTGTCCGGGATGTGCCTCTCAGCCTCCAGCTCCCCCCCCCTATCAGGATCACTCTCTGTCCGGGATGTGCCTCTCAGCCTCCAGCTCCCCCCCCTCCCCTATCAGGATCACTCTCTGTCCGGGATGTGCCTCTCAGCCTCCAGCTCTCCCCCCCTCCCCTATCAGGGTCACTCTCTATCCGGGATGTGCCTCTCAGCCTCCACCTCCCCCCCCCCCTCCCCTATCAGGATCATTCTCTGTCCGGGATGTGCCTCTCAGCCTCCAGCACCCCCCCCCCCTCCCCTATCAGGATCACTCTCTGTCTGGGATGTGTCTCTCAGCCTCCAGCTCTCCCCCCCTCACCTATCAGGGTCACTTTCTGTCTGGGATGTGTCTCTCAGCCTCCAGCTATCCCCCTCCCCCTCCCCTATCAGGATCACTCTCTGTCTGGGATGTGCCTCTCAGCCTCCATCTCTCCCCTTCCCCTATCAGGATCATTCTCTGTCCGGGATGTGCCTCTCAGTCTCCAGCTCCCCCCCCCCCCTTCCTCCACCAATCAGGATCACTCTCTGTCTGGGATGTGCCTCTCAGCCTCCAGCTCTCCCCCCCTCCCCTATCAGGGTCACTCTCTGCGCAAGATGTACTAAATAAAAAATGCGGTAAGACCCCCGAAAACAGGGGTTTTACCGCATTTTCATATTTACTAAGACCCTACCGCAGCGTTTTCGGCGTCTCTGGATGGCAAAACCCTATAGAAGCCTATGGGCTTCTTTTCGCCGACCGCCGCAACCCGCAGACACCGTCGACCCCTGCCGCAGACGCCGACCCCCTTCCCCCTGGCTTACCTTCCTCCAGGCTGCCCCGGACCCGGAAGGTAGTGTCCTCCTCCCGCTAGCAACGCAGCCGGACGTCCTTCCGGCTGCAGGGGGAAGAAGGAGGCGCCGTGGGCAGCCTGCTGCTGCTTCCCGGCATCTAGCCAGTGTGGGGACCCCGGGGAGGTGACGGAGACCCCCCGCAGACCACCTAACAGGTATCGCGGGGGGCCTCCGTCACCGCATCGCGATGTTGATCGCATATGTTAGTACATATGCGATCAACATCGCTGCGGTAACCGGCAAGGGCGGCGATGTATGTTAATACATCACGCCCTCTGTCCGGGATGTGCCTCTCAGCCTCCAGCTCCCCCCCCCCCCCCCCTATCAGGATCACTCTCTGTCCGGGATGTGCCTCTCAGCCTCCAGCTCCCCCCCCCTCCCCTATCAGGATCACTCTCTGTCCGGGATGTGCCTCTCAGCCTCCACCTCCCCCCTCCCCTATCAGGATCATTCTCTGTCCGGGATGTGCCTCTCAGCCTCCAGCTCTCCCCCCCTCACCAATCAGGATCACTCTCTTTCAGGATGTGCCTCTCAGCCTCCAGCTCCCCCCCCCTCCCCTATCAGGATCACTCTCTGTCCGGGATGTACCTCTCAGCCTCCAGCTCCCCCCCCCCTATCAGGATCACTCTCTGTCCGGGATGTGCCTCCCAGCCTCCAGCTCCCCCCCCCTCCCCTATCAGGATCACTCTCTGTCCGGGATGTGCCTCTCAGCCTCCAGCTCTCCCCCCCTCCCCTATCAGAATCACTCTCTGTCCGGGATGTGCCTCTCAGCCTCCAGCTCCCCCCCCCCTCCCCTATCAGGATCACTCTCTGTCCGGGATGTGCCTCCCAGCCTCCAGCTCCCCCCCCCTCCCCTATCAGGATCACTCTCTGTCCGGGATGTGCCTCTCAGCCTCCAGCTCTCCCCCCCTCCCTTATCAGAATCACTCTCTGTCCGGGATGTGCCTCTCAGCCTCCAGCTCCCCCCCCCTCCCCTATCAGGGTCACTCTCTGTCCGGGATGTGCCTCTCAGCCTCCAGCTCTCCCCCCCTCCCCTATCAGGGTCACTCTCTATCCGGGATGTGCCTCTCAGCCTCCACCTAGCCCCCCCCTCCCCTATCAGGATCATTCTCTGTCCGGGATGTGCCTCTCAGCCTCCAGCTCCCCCTCTCCCCTATCAGGATCACTCTCTGTCCGGGATGTGCCTCTCAGCCTCCAGCTCTCCCCCCCTCACCAATCAGGATCACTCTCTTTCAGGATGTGCCTCTCAGCCTCCAGCTCCCCCCCCCCCCCCTATCAGGATCACTCTCTGTCCGGGATGTGCCTCCCAGCCTCCAGATCTCTCCCCCCCCCCCCCCTATCAGGACTCTCTGTCTGGGATGTGCCTCTCAGCCTCCAGCTCTCCACCACCCCCTCCCGTATCATGGTCACTTTCTGTCCGGGATGTGCCTCTCAGCCTCCAGCTCTCCCCACCCCCCTCCCCTACCCTATCAGGATCTCTCTCTGTCTGGGATGTGCCTCTCAGCCTCCAGCTCTCCCCCCCCCCCCTATCAGGATCACTCTCTGTCCGGGATGTGCCTCTCAGCCTCCAGCTCTCCCCCCCCCCTCCCCTATCAGGATCACTCTCTGTCCGGAATGTGCCTCTCAGCCTCCAGATCCCCCCCCCCCCCCCCTCCCCTATCAGGATCACTCTCTGTCTGGGATGTGCCTCTCAGCCTCCAGCTCTCCGCCCCCCCCACCCGTATCAGGGTCACTTTCTGTCCGGGATGTGCCTCTCAATCTCCAACTCTCCCCCCCTATCAGGATCACTCTCTGTCGCGGATATGCCTCTCAGCCTCCAGCCCCCCCCCTCCCCTATCAGGATCACTCTCTGTCCGGGATGTGCCTCTCAGCCTCCAGCTCTCCCCCCCCCCCCCCCCCCTATCAGGATGGTATCCGGACTCCAGGTCGACAGCACAAAGGTCGACACACTTTAGGTCGACACCAATTGGTCGACACACATTAGGTCGACAGGGTCAAAAGGTCGACAGGAACAAGGTCGACATGGAAAAAGGTCGACATGAGTTTTTCATGATTTTTTTCTTTTTTTGAACCTTTTCATACTTAACGATCCACGTGGACTACGATTGGAACGGTAAAGTGTGCCGAGCGAAGCGGTAGCGGAGCGAAGGCACCATGCCCGAAGCATGGCGAGCGAAGCGAGCCATGCGAGGGGACGCGGTGCACTAATTCGGGTTCCCGGTCACTCTACGAAGAAAACGACACCAACAAAACATAAAAAACTCATGTCGACCTTTTTCCATGTCGACCTTGTTCCTGTCGACCTTTTGACCCTGACGACCTTTTGACCCTGTCGACCTAATGTGTGTCGACCAATTGGTGTCGACCTAAAGTGTGTCGACCTTTGTGCTGTCGACCCTGAGTCCCAGACCCATCAGGATCACTCTCTGTCCGGGATGTGCCTCCAGTTCTCCCCCCCCCCCCTCCCCTATCAGGGTCACTCTCTGTCCGGGATGTGCCTATTAGACTCTAGCTCTCCCCCTACCCTATCAGAATCACTCTCTGTCCGGTGTGCCTCTCAGCCTCCATATCTCCCCCTCCCCTATCAGGATCATACTCTGTCCGGGATGTGTCTCTCGGCCTCCAGCTCTCCCCCCCTCCCCTATCAGGATCATACTCTGTCCGGGATGTGCCTCTCAGCCTCCAGCTCCCACCCCCCTCCACTATCAGGATCACTCTCTGTCCGGGATGTGCCTCTCAGCCTCCAGCTCCCACCCCCCACCCCCCTCCACTATCAGGATCACTCTCTGTCCGGGATGTGCCTCTCAGCCTCCAGCTCCCCCCCCCCCCCCCCCCTCCTCTATCAGGATCACTCTCTGTCCGGGATGTGCATCTCAGCCTCCAGCTCCCCCCCCCCTCCCCTATCAGGATCACTCTCTGTCTGGGATGTGTCTCTCAGCCTCCAGCTCTCCCCCCCCCCCCCTTACCTATCAGGGTCACTTTCTGTCCGGGATGTGTCTCTCAGCCTCCAGCTCTCCCCCTCCCCCTCCCCTATCAGGATCACTCTCTGTCCGGGATGTGCCTCTCAGCCTCCAGCTCTCCCCACCCCCCCTCCCCTATCAGGATCACTCTCTTTCGGAATGTACCTCTCAGCCTCAAGCTCTCCCCACCCCCCCTCCCCTATCAGGATCACTCTCTGTCCGGGATGTGCCTCTCAGCCTCCAGCTCCCCCCCCCCCCCCCCTCCACTATCAGGATCACTCTCTGTCTCTCTGTCCGGGATGTGCCTCTCAGCCTCCAGCTCCCCCCCCCCCTCCCCTATCAGGATCACTCTCTGTCTGGGATGTGTCTCTCAGCCTCCAGCTCTCCCCCCCTCACCTATCAGGGTCACTTTCTGTCCTGGATGCGTCTCTCAGCCTCCAGCTCTCCCCCTCCCCCTCCCCTATCAGGATCACTCTCTGTCTGGGATGTGCCTCTCAGCCTCCATCTCTCCCCTTCCCCTATCAGGATCATTCTCTGTCCGGGATGTGCCTCTCAGTCTCCAGCTCCCCCCCCCCCCCCTTCCTCCACCAATCAGGATCACTCTCTGTCTGGGATGTGCCTCTCAGCCTCCAGCTCTCCCCCCCTCCCCTATCAGGGTCACTCTCTGCGCAAGATGTACTAAATAAAAAATGCGGTAAAACCCCCGAAAACGGGGGTTTTACCGCATTTTCATATTTACTAAGACCCTACCGCAGCGTTTTCGGCGTCTCTGGATGGCGAAACCCTATAGAAGCCTATGGGCTTCTTTTCGCCGACCGCCGCAACCCGCAGACACCGTCGACCCCTGCCGCAGACGCCGACCCCCTTCCCCCTGGCTTACCTTCCTCCAGGCTGCCCCGGACCCGGAAGGTAGTGTCCTCCTCCCGCTAGCAACGCAGCCGGACGTCCTTCCGGCTGCAGGGGGAAGAAGGAGGCGCCGTGGGCAGCCTGCTGCTGCTTCCCGGCATCTAGCCAGTGTGGGGACCCCGGGGAGGTGACGGAGACCCCCCGCAGACCACCTAACAGGTATCGCGGGGGGCCTCCGTCACCGCATCGCGATGTTGATCGCATATGTTAGTACATATGCGATCAACATCGCTGCGGTAACCGGCAAGGGCGGCGATGTATGTTAATACATCACGCCCTCTGTCCGGGATGTGCCTCTCAGCCTCCAGCTCCCCCCCCCCCCCCCCCCCCTATCAGGATCACTCTCTGTCCGGGATGTGCCTCTCAGCCTCCAGCTCCCCCCCCCTCCCCTATCAGGATCACTCTCTGTCCGGGATGTGCCTCTCAGCCTCCAGCTCTCCCCCCCTCCCCTATCAGGGTCACTCTCTATCCGGGATGTGCCTCTCAGCCTCCACCTCCCCCCCCCCCCTCCCCTATCAGGATCATTCTCTGTCCGGGATGTGCCTCTCAGCCTCCAGCTCTCCCCCCCTCACCAATCAGGATCACTCTCTTTCAGGATGTGCCTCTCAGCCTCCAGCTCCCCCACTCACCAATCAGGATCACTCTCTGTCCGGGATGTGCCTCTCAGCCTCCAGCTCTCCCCCCCTCCCCTATCAGGATCACTCTCTGTCCGGGATGTACCTCTCAGCCTCCAGCTCCCCCCCCCCCCCTATCAGGATCACTCTCTGTCCGGGATGTGCCTCCCAGCCTCCAGCTCCCCCCCCCTCCCCTATCAGGATCACTCTCTGTCCGGGATGTGCCTCTCAGCCTCCAGCTCTCCCCCCCTATCAGAATCACTCTCTGTCCGGGATGTGCCTCTCAGCCTCCAGCTCCCCCCCCCCCTCCCCTATCAGGATCACTCTCTGTCCGGGATGTGCCTCCCAGCCTCCAGCTCCCCCCCCCTCCCCTATCAGGATCACTCTCTGTCCGGGATGTGCCTCTCAGCCTCCAGCTCTCCCCCCCTCCCTTATCAGAATCACTCTCTGTCCGGGATGTGCCTCTCAGCCTCCAGCTCCCCCCCCCTCCCCTATCAGGGTCACTCTCTGTCCGGGATGTGCCTCTCAGCCTCCAGCTCTCCCCCCCTCCCCTATCAGGGTCACTCTCTATCCGGGATGTGCCTCTCAGCCTCCACCTCCCCCCCCCCCTCCCCTATCAGGATCATTCTCTGTCCGGGATGTGCCTCTCAGCCTCCAGCTCCCCCTCTCCCCTATCAGGATCACTCTCTGTCCGGGATGTGCCTCTCAGCCTCCAGCTCTCCCCCCCTCACCAATCAGGATCACTCTCTTTCAGGATGTGCCTCTCAGCCTCCAGCTCCCCCCCCCCCCCCCTATCAGGATCACTCTCTGTCCGGGATGTGCCTCCCAGCCTCCAGCTCCCCCCCCCCCTCCCCTATCAGGATCACTCTCTGTCCGGGATGTGCCTCTCAGCCTCCAGCTCTCCCCCCCTCCCCTATCAGTGTCACTCTCTATCCGGGATGTGCCTCTCAGCCTCCACCTCCCCCCCCCCCTCCCCTATCAGGATCACTCTCTGTCCGGGATGTGCCTCTCAGCCTCCAGCTCTCCCCCCCCCTCCCCTATCAGGATCACTCTCTGTCCGGGATGTGCCTCTCAGCCTCCAGCTCTCCCCCCCCCCCCTCCCCTATCAGTGTCACTCTCTATCCGGGATGTGCCTCTCAGCCTCCAGCTCCCCCCCCTCCCCTATCAGGATCACTCTCTGTCCTGGATGTGCCTCTCAGCCTCCAGCTCTCCCCCCCTCCCCTATCAGGATCACTCTCTGTCCGGGATGTGCCTCTCAGCCTCCAGCTCTCCCCCCCTCCCCTATCAGGATCACTCTCTGTCCTGGGTGTGCCTCTCAGGCTCCAGCATAGCCAGATTATAAGGGGGATGCAGGGCATACTGTACCCCGGGCCTCCCTTTGTCAGGGGCACACTGATATCACTAGCTTTCCCGCTTAATGGGGCGGATGTACTAAGTACCGGCTCTATGATGCGAAGACATCGCTAGCCGATCGCTGTGTCTCCGCTGCGATCGTGGCACCTCCCTGCCGCTCCCTCCGCCTGATGTACAACGTAAGTGTGGCCGACCCATCCGCTGCGGTAACAGCAGTGTGTGCGGTCCCTCCCCTTCTCGACCCTGACGGGACGCACATGCGCAGTGGTTTGTGCTGGCTGTCATGCGCAGTAGTGCTTTTGTAGACGCCGGAATCCAGATCTGGCGCCATTTTGGATGAAGCTGGCTAGCGGAGGGGACAGGTTTCCTGGAGGCTGGCGCTGGTCAGTAAATTAATAGTTGTTTATATTTTAATTCAAAAATACACCTATTTAACAGTATTGGGCTTGCTTGGTAATTGTGTCTGCAAGCATGTGCTGTACTGAAATCTGGGCACATGGAGCAGGGTTCAGCTTAGCAGCAGCAGCAGTGACAGGCCCTGAAGCAGAGCGGGAACAGGCTTATACACTTTTTCCAGCGTAGGCCACCCACCACCAGTGGGTGCATGTTATAAGTATGAGAAAGGGCGACTTTTGCAGACAGATCAGAGGCCTGTCTGTCTTGTGTCACATCCCTCCCTCTTTTTTGCCAGTGGAATCCGGGCAGGGGGTGGCAAGTGCTGCAAGACCCTTGAGGGCTTAGTGGCGGCCTAAGGTCACCATGGGTTCTATTCCATGAGTGGGAATAGTTCCTGCTAGTTGGCATGCTGACCATTGGGATTGTGAGGGGTGGGATGTAGGGGAAGGTGACCAGTGGTCACATAACTACATCCCATACAGATGGATTCTCCCTCCTAGATGTTTCTAAGTTCTCAGGGCAGGATGTACTAATATACAGCATTGAGGAGGACAGTTTTTTTGATATGAGTTGTCCTCCGCGATGGTTAGCGGCAGGCTGACTTCTGACATTGGGCCCCGGGAGTCAGTCTGTGCATGTGCGGGGTGTCAGGGTCATTCGTAAGGCATGCTGGGAGGGATATGTTTGGACCCCTCACAAATCGCTGTGGAGAGAAGCCCATAGGGCGTGATGTACTAAACGAAAAATGCGGTAAACTCCCTGTTTACCGCATTTCCCGGATGTACTAACCCCCGGCCGGCAGGACAGCGCCGCGGTGGGCGTACGTCCATAGAAGCCTATGGGCTTCTCTCTGCGGCGCTGTGTGAGGGATCAGATCGGATCCCTCCCAGCATGCCCTGCGGCCGCCCCCGTCACCCCGCGCATGCGCAGACTGACTTCTGGGGCCGAATCCCGGAAGTCAGGCTGCCGCTGCGCATCGTGGAGGACAGCTCTTATCGGAAGAGCTGTCCTCCGCAATGCTGATCGCATATGTTAGTACATATGCGATCTGCATCGTGGCGTTGGGCGGCGATGTACATTAGTACATCCCGCCCATAGACTTGTATGGGGTATTGGCGGCAAAAAATGACCTATTGTTTCTCTTTTGTCCTAGAGGATGCTGGGGTCACCAATAGAACTATGGGGTATAGACGGGATCTACAGGAGACATCGGAATTTTTAGACTTTTAAGGGGTGTGACCTGGCCCCACCCTCTATATCCCTCCTCCAGACCTTAGTTTAGAATTGTGGCCAGGGAGACTGGTCACGTATCTGGGGAGCTCTACTGAGTTCTCTGGATAAGACATATGTTAGGTTTTTTATTTTCAGGAAGCACTGCTGGTATTGGCGGCAAAAAATGACCTATTGTTTCTCTTTTGTCCTAGAGGATGCTGGGGTCACCAATAGAACTATGGGGTATAGACGGGATCTACAGGAGACATGGGAAATTTTAGACTTTTAAGGGGTGTGACCTGGCTCCACCCTCTATATCCCTTCTCCAGAGGCTAAATGTTGGCTAAATGTTTGTGTGATGATAATAGATTTTATTTTTACGCTCTACCAGTGTTTTTTCCAGGCAACTATTTGCATTCCTGCTCTATGCCCTGGACCTGTGTTGGCTCGCCCCCCTGGACTCCCAGCAGTCACTGCATGCGCAGAAGGAACCCGTTGGCCTTGGTCTAAGAGAGTGCTGGTGAGGATTTCTGGATTGACCTGTGACCTGGATTAAATCGTTGGAAGGGTAAGTATAGTGGTTTAGCCAGTTTAGTAAGCTCTACAGGTATCTTGGCTAAATGTTTGTGTGATGGTAATAGATTTTATTTTTACGCTCTACCAGTGTTTTTTACAGGCAACTATTTGCATTCCTGCTCTATGCCCTGGACCTGTGTTGGCTCGCCCCCCTGGACTCCCAGCAGTCACTGCATGCGCAGAAGGCACCCGTTGGCCTTGGTCTAAGGGAGAGCTGGTGAAGATTTCTGGATTAACCTGTGACCTGGATTAAATCGTTGGAAGGGTAAGTATAGTGGTTTAGCCAATTTAGTAAGCTCTACAGGTATCTTGGCTAAATGTTTGTGTGATGGTAATAGATTTTATTTTTACGCTCTACCAGTGTTTTTTACAGGCAACTATTTGCATTCCTGCTCTATGCCCTGGACCTGTGTTGGCTCGCCCCCCTGGACTCCCAGCAGTCACTGCATGCGCAGAAGGCACCCGTTGGCCTTGGTCTAAGGGAGTGCTGGTGAAGATTTCTGGATTAACCTGTGACCTGGATTAAATCGTTGGAAGGGTAAGTATAGTGGTTTAGCCAATTTAGTAAGCTCTACAGGTATCTTGGCTAAATGTTTGTGTGATGGTAATAGATTTTATTTTTACGCTCTACCAGTGTTTTTTACAGGCAACTATTTGCATTCCTGCTCTATGCCCTGCACCTGTGTTGGCTCGCCCCATTGGACTCCCAGCAGTCACTGCATGCGCAGAAGGCACCCGTTGGCCTTGGTCTAAGGGAGTGCTGGTGAAGATTTCTGGATTGACCTGTGACCTGGATTAAATTGTTGGAAGGGTAAGTATAGTGGTTTAGCCAATTTAGTAAGCTCTACAGGTATCTTGGCTAAATGTTTGTGTGATGGTAATAGATTTTATTTTTTACGCTCTACCAGTGTTTTTTACAGGCAACTATTTGCATTCCTGCTCTATGCCCTGCACCTGTGTTGGCTCGCCCCCCTGGACTCTCAGCAGTCACTGCATGCGCAGAAGGCACCCGTTGGCCTTGGTCTAAGGGAGTGCTGGTGAAGATTTCTGGATTGACCTGTGACCTGGATTAAATCGTTGGAAGGGTAAGTATAGTGGTTTAGCCAATTTAGTAAGCTTTACAGGTATCTTGGCTAAATGTTTGTGTGATGGTAATAGATTTTATTTTTACGCTCTACCAGTGTTTTTTACAGGCAACTATTTGCATTCCTGCTCTATGCCCTGCACCTGTGTTGGCTCGCCCCCCTGGACTCTCAGCAGTCACTGCATGCGCAGAAGGCACCCGTTGGCCTTGGTCTAAGGGAGTGCTGGTGAAGATTTCTGGATTGACCTGTGACCTGGATTAAATTGTTGGAAGGGTAAGTATAGTGGTTTAGCCAGTTTAGTAAGCTCTACAGGTATCTTGGCTAAATGTTTGTGTGATGGTAATAGATTTTATTTTTTACGCTCTACCAGTGTTTTTTACAGGCAACTATTTGCATTCCTGCTCTATGCCCTGCACCTGTGTTGGCTCGCCCCCCTGGACTCTCAGCAGTCACTGCATGCGCAGAAGGCACCCGTTGGCCTTGGTCTAAGGGAGTGCTGGTGAAGATTTCTGGATTGACCTGTGACCTGGATTAAATCGTTGGAAGGGTAAGTATAGTGGTTTAGCCAGTTTAGTAAGCTCTACAGGTATCTTGGCTAAATGTTTGTGTGATGGTAATCATTTTTAGTGTAGATTTATGTTGTGGACCTATTTTTTTTATTTGTCGTACCTGCCTTGAAATTTTAATCCCTGGTTGTTTTATTTATTAATGATTTTTTTTTCTACATTTTTATGTTTATATAGATAAAATGTCTAATTCTGATGATATCTCTGGACATTCGTCGGAAAATTACAGAATTGACACGTCGGATGACAATTTGTCAAATGTTGATCTCCAGAGGAAGAAAGATAAACCAAAACGAGCTCCAAAGTTCACTACAATAGAAAATGAGGCATTGATCGAAGGTGTTGTCGCAAATTATAAATCTCTTTTTGGAAAAAATCCAGGCCTGAATTTATCTTTCGAGAAACGAGAAAACATCTGGCGAAAAATTTCTAAGTCAGTGTCAGCTGTTGCTAAAGTGCCCCGTTCTGCCAATGTGTGTAAAAAGCGCTACTCCGATTGTAAGATCACAGTAAAAAAGAAAATGTCCATGCTTAAAAATGAGCAAAAAAAAACTGGTGGAGGAAGCCCTCAACGCATTGAATTTTTTGACTGGGAGAAGAGTTTAAGCAAAAAAATTATTCCTTCATCAGTGCATGGAATTCCTGAGGGAATTGATACAGAAAAACTTTCTAACACAGGTATTTATTGTGTTGCAAGTTATTTGAAAATTAATATTTGAGTACATGTTTTTTTTAAATGCAATTAATGATGTATTTGGCGAGAATGTTGCAGTGTAACTTGATGCCAATATATTTTTAGCCATGTGGCATTAAAATGTGAACATGTATACCCCCAATTTTATGTATGCAAGTTGCGATATGTACCTATGTCGCAGTGTTCATCCAGCTACACATCGTTAAACAATGCACCAATACCTTTTGTGTATGTACTAACCGATCCATATGCTTCTGTGAGGGGCTGCTCTTCCAATAAGAGCGGCCTTTCGCAGTGTGCTCTTCCTTTTCTTGTCTTCTGGGTTTCTGGTCCAGGAGTACCTTAGAGCATGTTCTGAAGGATGGGGTGGTCATGGACCATTCTGTGAGGGATTCTCTGATGTTGTGAGATTACCCTGGGATTTTATAGGGTAATCAGATGCTTTGCTGGCATGGGATGCGGTTAATATCCCGCTAAACGGGATCCCGGTGGTCGAAATATCGACCACCACAATCTCGACATATTCTCCCTCCGTGGGTGTTCAAAAACACCCATAGAGGGAGAATAAATTAGCGTGCTGAGCGTAGCGAGGCACCGTGGCCGCAGCATGGTGAGCGAAGCGAGTACGCAAGGGGCTGAGTGTAGCGAGGCACTGAGCCTGCAGCGTGGTGAGCATAGCGAGGCCGCAAGGGGCTGCGCTCCGCTCACCACTCCTGCAGTGATTCTGTGTTCGGGATTCTGACATCAGTATTTCGACCGCAGGGAGCCCGTCCAGCGGGATGTAGTCCTGATCCTGCTGGCATAATCCTCTGTATTGGCATACCTATGGTTAGAGGTAGGTGCATATGTGAAACTCAGGTTTACTTTGAATAGTATCCCTGTCACATGTGTTTTAAAGTTATTCTACATAATTTGAAATCTGTGTATGTTATTTATCAACCTTTGTTCCATTTCTTTTAATCTTAATGTAATATTTTCCAAATAAAATTATTTTCTAACATTTTCTATTGATCATAACAGGAGAGTGTTATCAGAAAAAGAAATTAAAAAAATTGGACCTAAACAAAGACATATCTGATTCCTCAAAAAATTGTCTGCCCTCTACATCTTCAAAAGACAAAAGGTCTGAAAGTATGACGAAAGGTTAGTCATTTTTTATATAAATTTACAATGGCTACGATCATCCACACTGGCATGGGGAGGAACGCCCAGCACAGGGGCTAGTCCACCCCGCAAGTACTTGAAGAATAACTACCTGCCAGCTCAGTTCCTTTGGCTGGCAGGGAGTTACTCATCGCTGTGGCTGAGTTGCCCAGAGCGCGCCCCTAAAATGGCGGCAAAATGCTGCCTTCTCCCACCCAGCAAGCGCCTCTGACTGTTAATCAAGCAGAGGCGATCATAGGGCATAGACTGCCGTCAGCCATCTTGCATGCACCAGTGCGCCGGCACATTCGCAGTGCTTGCCTGATGGCTGCACTGCAAACAAACGCAGTGTGCGATCTGGTCAGAGTGACCCTCATTGACATTTAGAATTAGTTTAGAGAGTTCTATGACATATTGTTCGGGCTTACTACATTTTGCAACAAGCTAAATAGGCCAAATTTTCTGTTTTCAGTAATTATTTGTCCCTTAGCTTTAGAAAAATTATATGGTTTAATACACTTGATATGATCAAAACATTTTGGGAGGAATCCAAAACAAGAGTCATACTTTTCTTCTTGTGTATGCATATTTCCCCTTTTTTTGACTCTGGACGCATCACCATACAGACAGACAGTAATTGCTATTATCTAGCATCATTGTCCATTTTTGGTATCAACATTATTATATACTTTGAATCTAGGTCGGTGCAGGATCAACAACCCTTTTTTGTTGAATCCATTTGTATGCCAGATTTCTAAATAACCCTGTGGCACTGAATTTTTTTCTCTAAACTCTGCGCCATAGGGTTTTGATATTCTCTTTGAACTGTGATAATTGAACGCAGTGATTTCCTAGTTAAGGTTTGAGAACCTGTGGCTTAGTACTTAGAAACCAAAGTACCAGATAATCAGCTCCTAACTTCCATGTTATATGCTGGGTTTGACAAATGACAGTTAGGAGCTGGTTGGCTGGTAATTTATTTTCTTACACTTTATCACTTCTCCAGGCTTAATAAATCTGGACCTGCAGAGCTGCAGGGGTAGCGGCAAATGCTCGCAAAGAACATCTCCTTACAAGAGAGCTGTCCTTTTCAATGCCAAAAACATATGTTACTTTATTTGCCAGTAGTATGTAAGTGAAGTGTGGCAGAATATTCTGCTGTACGCTAGTACATCCCACCCATGATATGTATGGTTTTTTTTTATTGCAATGTTTTTCACCAGATTTTTATGTAATGCTTAAAACTTTTACATAGTAATGTTTTTTTTCTTTCTTGTTTTTGTGAAGTGAAAAAAACAAAACGACGAATAAATATCATACAAGATGATGATTCTGATGTGTCAATCCCAGAAAGTTTGAAAGATATTGATAAAAAAATTTCTAAAAGAAAAATAACAAATGCACCAAAAGTACAACTGCTGAATGAGATACCCGAAGAAATAAATGATTCAAGTTCTATTTCTGAAGTCACCATTGTGGAGGATTTTACCCCTTATCACCCAACAAAGGCACAGAAAAATAATCCTCCTGACACTGTTGATATTGCAGAAATCATAAATACTGCTCTAGATGCCAACCGTCATCATGTCTTTTCGGAAAACGACAGGATAATTGCAGTAATACAAGATCTCAAAGAAGATTTGCGTAGATTTGAAGAAAGATATTTTGAGGCTCAAAAACATCTTGAAGAATCCTTTAAACATATCTCAGTCAATATTTGTGAAATAAAGGACTGTCAAAACAAACTCGTTCAATATAAAAACCAGAAATTGCAAATAATGATGCACAACTTGAATGCCGAAAAAGAAACTAACATTGAATCCCCAACTTTAAGCTCCGAAAGGGAAACTGGGCACGAAGAATACAATGTTGAGGATGATTCTGAAATTGCAGTAAATACTATACGACCAAAAAGAGTGTTCAAGCGCCCTAAAAGATTTCAGGACCCAGAGCTGTAGAATGTAAGTTTTTTTTTAAGATGATTTTTGCGGATTTACTAGTAACAAATTGTGCTATTTTTTTCGAAATACTATTTTCAATTAATCCGTGTTTTTTTTTATCTTAGCACAGGTGGATTAATCACAAGTTTGGAGATGTTTCCCAGTTTGTTAAAAGCTGTTTAATGTTTGACTTTATAAAGACTAAATGCAGATTTGGGCGGATTTGCTATTCAGTGACTTTAAAGATAGCATAAAACAAGTTTATATTATTTTACATGCACGTTAAATGCCACATGTGAATAAGAAAAACAGCGCTATGAATGATTATAAAAACAGGTGTTTTCATAAAAATAAATCACATGTTAATGTTACTCCACAAGCATATATATAAATAAAATTCTTTACCACATCTAAAATCCAAAAAAATTTAGCTTTTATAGCCAGTCTCTTATCACCGACAATTTGATATGTGTAGGCACAATTATTGATAATAATAATGTCCCTTTGACCAGTCACAATATCGACAGGATCCTTAAATTGAGATATGCAAATGTTTCCAATCTTGTGGTATAATTACCAGATGTTTAGTGGATTTGCCGGGGATCCCACCTAGCGAAGGTCCAGAGGCGGTCTCCGATCCGACACAGATGTTTGGTGGTTTTCACTATATTGATTTTCCACGTCCATAGGTTGAAAAATGTCCAAGATGGTAATGCCTGCAAAGGTGTCCTAAAGGTGGCTTTGAAGTGTCAGGGTCAAGGCTGGTCCCCTTACGCGTTTTGCTGGCGTTTGGCAGCTTTGATATTGTGACCGGTCACAGAGACATTATTATTATCAATAGGTGTGCCTACACATATCAAATTGTCAGTGGTCAGAGAATGGCTATAGAGGCTCCATTTTTTATGATTTTACATGTTGAAACTAATTTTATTTATATATATATATGCATGTGGAGTAACATTAACATGTTATTTATTTTTATGAAAATAACTGTTTTTAGATTTATTCTTAGCACTGTTTTTCTTATTTACATGTTTTTATGTTTTTATGTTTTTATGCTAGCAGAAAATATCCAGACCCGGAAATTCCAAGCCGCACGAATACGCACAGGATTCTGGCAGTGCAGTTTAAAATTGATAAGCTAAATATGCATCATTGAAAACAGTTGTAAATAGATGCTTTTTCGTCAATTAGACGTGGATCTGCACTTAACTTGCCAATCCACGTGTTTTCCAATGGTGCCGTTATTTTTGTCAGTTGTAAAAACAGCACTGTCATTGAATTGGTCCAATGCATATTCCAATTATAAACTGATTAAAAAGAGGTGTAATTACAACTGTCAGAAAAACTGCCACCAATTGAATCCACACCATAATCTCAGCTCCACCTTACTCTCCTAACCATAATATCCTTCTTTTACTGTTATCATTTTCCAGACAAATCAATGCAGGTATCATTTGAAGCCCACAAGAATATACACATTTCTGGTCACACTTGATAACTTTGTCTAAACCTTGTCTAGAAATGTTATGCTCTCAATCCTTTAACAAAAGATATTAATCCCCTTAATTTACCTTAAATATCCAAAGTATACTGGAAATGATCAATGTGCAGATAGATTTGCTGCCAACATGGACTTGCTATGTGAAATATTAGTCACCACACACCAATAGTCAAATAATAACCAAAAATATCACCAGAATATATGGTGACATTTGTTTAATATTCCTTAATTTACCTTGGTTAACAGTGGTTTAAGTATAAAAAAACTTTTTTTAATGTACAAAAGATAGGTTAAAGCGATACATGTGCAAAAAAGACATCACAAAGCAATATATGTTATTGATTTTTTACTAATGTGATTAACACAGATTGTCTGTTTACACAAAGTTTAACAATGTTCTTCAAACACAAACTGTTGAAAAAAACCGTAACATTACTCATGTAAATGTAATGACAGATGTTTACAATGTCAGTGTGATGGAGAAAATAAAAATTATAAGTGCAATAAACTCTTCCATGCCTTTTTTATTAAAAAATGTATGTTTGCTACATATATATTTTTGCTTTTTAACTGACATTTCAAATTACATTTGTAACTACTAAAGTAGAGAATGTATAATTAATTATCTACCAACAACGTTCAGTTTTTGTGCTCAAATAACTCATCCTGCGCATATTTTTAAATAATAAGGGCTAAACCTCTGGGGGATTTTTCAGTTAAGTAAATTAAACCTAAACTCAAGCTATTTAACTAATAGTCCTATGATACATGTGGTTGTTACAACAACTTTTCCCAGTCACAACCCTCAATTTTTATGTACGTTTATAATGTAGATGCACATTTAGATCAGAGTGGCATATTTAAGAAGTCTGGTGAGGTGAAAAAGTGCCAGTCAAACAGCACTTAACTACCATGTCACAGGCTGGGTTTGAAAAACGGGAGTTAGGAGCTGATTGGCTGGTGCGTCATCACCTTCGATGTTATCACTTCACCAGGCTTAATAAATTTGGCCTAGAAATGTTCCAAGCCTCAATGAGTGCTAACTAACGCTTAGAAAACCAATTCTCAACAAGATTGGAACGGACTTTCTTGCCTTTTTGGGTCACAAGTTCATTTACCTCCTTTTCAAATGAACAGCACGGTTCAGGAGCTATTTTGGTATCATCCATGTCAACTTTATAATCTAAACACATATTGTGTAAAATACAACAGACAATAAACATTTTACACATTTTGGCAGCAGAATACTGGAGTGCACCACGCGTTTTGGCAAGGCAACGAAATCTGCTCTTTAATAGGCCAAAAGACCTTTCAATCACTCCTCTTGTGAGAATATGAGCCCTGTTATATTTTTTTTCAGCTCTTCCTTTAGGATTTCGGAAAGGAGTCATTAGCCAGGGCCTACATCCATATCCAGAGTCACCTTTAAAAATGAAGACCACTATATTAAATTTAGTTTTAACACTGAATGTATGTATTTATAAATAATAAAACA